>NC_136959.1:16304899-16314899 GCF_032717465.1 Coenobita brevimanus
TATAGCTCAGCTTTTAGTAGGGAGTAGCTGAGGGAAGGTTTCCTTATCAGAACTCGATTAAGGCCGCCTTTGGCAGCCTTCGCTTGATATCAAATGACTTCCTATCTTCAGTCAAATGGTAACAGAAATTTGAATTATTCATGCCGAGAGCGAGATTCTTTTTATCCTGCCGGGACACCTTATGAGAGAGAGAGAGAGAGAGAGAGGCAGGATAGTAGTGTTTGCTATTATACAGAATTATAGTGTGCCATTATACAATACAATTATACTATACCATATTATACCATTCTACTAAATTTGAAACAAAAGGCCACAAATGAGCCAGAATTCTGGAACAGGTGGCCCGATTGAACTGGAAATTGTTTTATTCTTCAAGTGAGAGCATTGTAACGGTACCCTGCACTAACATGTGCCCGTTTTTGTTGTGTTACGGTAAAAACAAACATATAGAAATCGGATCATTATTATATAGATTGTCATTTGACAATTTGTCGATGTTCTACTTTATTATTATTATTATTATGTTGTTGTTGTTGTTGTTGTTATACTACTACTACTACTACTACTACTACTACTACTACTATTATTATGATTATTATTATTAGTTGACTTGTGATGCAATTTTTATCTGATAATTATGTTGTCAAATATATTTTACTTAAGGACTCGACTGTTTTTACAACATCACTGGTAGTTAAAAGTTTAGAAGGAACTGGAGAAGTTTGGGACGATGGATAAACATACGAAGTGACTGGGAGAAGAAAATTAATAACGGGCAGGAGAGGACCATACTGAAATGAAACAAGGATATGGAGACGCGAAGAAAGGAAAGGAAGGGTTGGAGCTAATGAGGACACATATGAATGGAAAAAATGATGAAAAGAAATAAATGTGGGATTGGAAAGAAGAAAAGAAAGGATAGGGAGAATGGAGGGGAGAAAGAATGATGCTGCCCAAGGAAGGGAAGGAAGAGAGACAATTACTCCATGACTACAGAAAATTATGAAATTGGTAAATTTGGAAGGGGCATAGGAAAACAATGCCGAATAATGATTAATAGAATTGGGGAGAAGTCTAAGATAAAGAGAAAGAAATGAAATGGTTAGGACAGTAATATGCAAGATACAAAAGAGAAGTCAGAGGAAAAGTGAGAAGGAAACAGAGAAAATGTTGGACGGAATATGCTATAGGAAAAAAACAGTGATAGAAGCAGTGGAAAAAATGTAACTGATTTCACCATAGGATTAGTTAAGGCACACTAAGCAAAGATAAAAATACTAAAGTGCAATAAGTTCTCTCTCTCTCTCTCTCTCTCTCTCTCTCTCTCTCTCTCTCTCTCTCTCTCACACACACACACACACACACACACACACACACTACCTCCTTGACTCTGGTGCCAAGATATTTCCACATGGTATAAACGGATCTTTTTGACATCGGGGCTATATAGAATGGGTGGATGGAAAAACAGGAAAGAACTTAATATCGTGATTTCTCTAACGTTTTGAAGCCAATTCTCTTTCTCATTATAAGGATGAGCTTTGTGTAGTCCCAAACGTTAGAAAGAAGAAGAACTTGAGCTCTTTCCTGATTTTTCCTCCCACTCGTGCAAATCGACGTCCATTGCTAGATTTCCTTTCATAAATCGCTACATTTTCAGCAGCTGCAGTTAAAGCTTAATTTCTTTGAATATCTTTAACATAATGCACAAATCGCAAAGCTCTCGATAGAATCATTGTAGCGTTGTAAAAATACTATATTTTAATATCAATAACATCTCGGTAGCTGCCGAGCCCAGCTATGTATCTGCCAGTTATCGTCCCGAGCTCTCTCGTCGTCTGTTAACGTGTGACGAGTGCAACACTTGGATTATGCAGCTTCCTTGCGTACTTTTTATATAATCTTTATAGTTAAGGCTCACTCTTGATCTTAGTATAAGCTGTTTTATTATTTTCCCCTCAGTTTACTCTTTCGTGTGAAGAGCTTAATCTTGAGCTTCACAGCTGGAAAGTAACTATATTGTAATTACAATGACGATTTCTTTTCTCATTGGTGTCGATTACTATTAGTTCTTTGGATTTGGAGAAATGGAATCGATTATTGTTTCGATTTCTCAAAAAAAAAAAAAAAAACGTGGAATCGACTCTAATGATTGCGATTCCTGATTACTGTTACGTCATGCCAGGATGAAACAGCTTAATTATGTAGCTCACCAGGTGTCCACGTGGATTCCCACCCAACACAGTAAATGGTTTCCAGGGCTACAAGAAACTATGTGGCTTGTCAGTAAATGTAGAGTCAACTGAAGGTGACACTATATCAAGAGGCGGCAACTTTGTAACCACAGAATACTAACAGCACCTGTGATAAGTTTTGTGAAATCGAGGGAAGCAAGACAAACATATTCAAGGCTAATTGGAGGTTATGATATGAGATTGGGGATATCAAAAACCAAATTATCACACGTACTCATAATAACTTAGACATGTATTGCGTAGTGATGCCTTGTTAGTTTCCTTGTTTTAATAACCCTCCCCATTATCGTAATCATGTTCTCTCGTTACATTCCTTCCCACGACTCCCAAGTGTAAACTTTTCAATTAATATGACCATTATATCGGAACAGATATCACTGCCTCCGCCCACATACTATCTCTCTTCTAAGCTATCGCCATACCATATACACTTTCCTCCACACCACCATCATACCACGTCACCACATGCCTTCTTTACCATCATACCATCACACCACCTACTCTGTCACACAGTTACCACACTACCACCATACCACGTCACCACATACCCTCTCTACCTTCATACCACCACACCACCTACTCTATCACACAGTTACCACACTACCACCATACCACGTCACCACATACCCTCTTTACCATCATACCACCACACCACCTACTCTATCATACAGTTACCACACTACCACAATGTCACGTCACCACATACTCTCTTTACCATCATACCACCACACCACCTACTCTATCACACAGTTACCACACTACCACAATGTCACGTCACCACATACCCTCATTACCATCATACCACCACACCACCTACTCTATCACACACCACACTACCACCATATCACGTCACCACATACCCTCTCTACCATCATACCACCACACCACCAAATCTATCACACAGCACACCACCACCATATCACGTCACCACATACCCTCATTACCATCATACCATCACACCACCTACTCTATCACACAGTTACCACACTACCACTATACCACATCACCAGATACTTTAACACACTACCACCATATCACCACACCATCAACTTTCCCAAGCACATTCAATCACACCATCTATTTTCTCTGTCGCATTACGACCATTTCACCCATTCTGTCTACCACACTGCCACTATACCACCTACTGTGTCTACCACACTGCCACCACACCACCTGCTCTCTTTATTAAAATACCACCACACCACCCACTCTGTCTACCACACTAACAACACACACCTACTCTGTCAACCACACTGCCACAACACCACCTACTCTCTCTCTACCACATCACCTACTCTCTCTTCCGTACTCCACCACACCCGACTACTTTCCCTGCCACACTATCACCACACCACCTACTCTTTCTCTCTGCCACTCTATACCACCATGCAACCCACTCTCTCGCTCTGTCACACTGTCACCACACCATCTACACTCCCTACCACACTGCCACTACACCACCTTTCTGTCTGTCTATCTGTCTGTCTGTCTGTCTCTCTCTCTCTCTCTCTCTCTCTCTCTCTCTCTCTCTCTCTCTCTCTCTCTCTCTCTCTCTCTCTCTCTCTCACCACACTACACTGCCACCACACCACCTACCCTCGCTACCACAGTCCTACCACACCACCTACTCTCTCTCTTTCGCACACTAGCATCGTAACTTCCTTCTCTCATTACACCAAATTACCCAGTCATCAGCCACCTACGAGCCTACAGTCACTCCAGTAGTCATTCGGCACCAACCCTTTAGCACTTCACTAAAAATTATTATAATTTCTGCAACCCCTTTGAAGCTGGAGTTGTAAAGGCATTTATGCATCAGTAATTACATCATCAAATATGTATATGTAATTAACATGGCTTAATGACCATGGTCTCAGGTCAAATAGATGTGTACGTAGTCACTGGAAAAATATATATCACCACTCGTACCTAATTCAGTGAGTTCAGTGACGATAACCTGTGTCTGCGACAAGTGACTAGCTAGTTTAATCATTCGAGTGACAAAATGTGAGTGATACGATTATTGTCACGCAGAATTCACGAAAAAGGAGGTGTGGGAGTGTATCTGCAGTTTGTTCAGTGATTCTACTTACACTGCACAACGGTTGCTTTGTTGGGAGGGTCACTGGTCTATACCATGTCCTCATCTTTTCAAGATAGACAAAATCATTAGGCTGTGTCCTGTACATATCCATTTGTCCCTTTGAATGATGAAAAGAGATATGCTGAAAGATTGGGATGGTATTGAATGAAAGACTTCAACTCTGACTTCATAGCACTGCAAAAATTCACTATTCTCGTTTCTTCTGTGATAACAGGACTCCTCAAAAGTCTTTCCGTGAGAGTATAAAGGAAAATAATAAATGAACAGGAGCAGATCACTTCCGGTGCAAATGCACGGAATGACCTACTACAGAAACAACTTACACCCTGTTTGTAGGGACTTTGTCCTGCAGTGCATCCCAAGTGTCTGTAAAACTGAGGGTAGACGATCAACCCAGCGGTTAAAATATTAATAATGTGTGGTGTAGCCTATATCATCAAAAAGATAGAAAAGGCAAAGAGCCCACCACATAGCTGCGAGCTAATATCCGCCTCATTAATAATTTAACAACACCCGCCTCTCAGACACCTGCCCCAGACAACTGCCACAGGCACCAGAAACAGAAACCTCCTCCAGACGCCTTACACAGACAGGTGCCGCTGACAATTAAAGTTGCCGGCGCCGTAGTTAATATTCAACTGCCAACATGCTTTTGGCTGCCTCTTTCAATGTAATGCTGATTGATAAGGAAACCTGCAGGATAAAAGAACAGCTACAGCAAGAATGAGCACTCAGGTAATGTAACACCCACGCTCCACATTCCCTTCATCGCCAAATCTTTGACCCTGCCCTACGGCCTTGACCTTGGCCATTAACATCTATTCTGTTGAATCTGCCACTACAGTGATATTCAAAAGACAAGAAGTATTTTCTTTCAAAGAGTTGTAGGATATATTTCACTGATATGCTATAGAGGGTGACATTGGAGATTTGCTTATTTTTCATATGGATATTTTTGAGCGAAAGATAGGCTAATGGGCAAAGAAGTGAGATGTATAGATGAAGGGTATGTGATGACCGACTATAACTTACTTAAGACTGCGTGGAGGTCTTGTATGTCTTTTGTGTGGAAAGAAATGTGGAAGCAAAATAAAATAGAAAAAATAATGATACCATTACCATTCTTGAGGACGAAAAATGCAGTGGGTTTGGAATAGGGAACGTTACTTTATAATACTATTTATAACGGTACTTCATGTTACTTTCACCAGTCCGTGTTTGTGTCGGGATGAAGCAGCCAGATTATTCAGAGGTAAGTATGGCAGAGGGAAAAGAATGGGTATGGAATTAGAGTAAGCTGGTGGTGGCAGAGAGCAACTTGGAGCAGTAAGTTTGTCCGTGTCCGTGCGTGTTTGGGGACAGCGGTAAAGCCTGACGGTAGCCTGCACCTCCTGTAAGCTGCAGAAGATTTGTATCGGATATACCCCGTCCAGATTTACAGTACTGAAGCTCGGGTAAAGACTGTGAGTCAGGCAGTGGTCGCTATGGCTGAATCTCACACGTAGCAAGTTCGAGGTTGTGGCCTGCATCACCCCAGCGGTGAAAATTGTCACGAACTGGTGGGGAAAGCGTGTGTTGCGAGCGAATAAGTTTAAGCGTGCGTGAATTGAGGTGGTTTGACTGACAGTATTTCGCCATGCTGAGGAGTTGTGGCCTGGAGACTAAATGCTCGCTCACAAAGTACGGGTGATTTATATCACTGGTGTTCAGAGGGTGGCTATAAGAGGCAGTCATTATAATTTAGCGAATTCGATGTATCAAGAGGAACTGCACTGTATACTAAATGATAGGATAATAAAAACAATGTGCGCGACTTGCGGTGTTTTCTGTATATTTTGCTAGGATTCTTTGGAACAAGATAACAAGTAAAAGAACACAATGAAAAAAAAGCTGGAAGACGCAGATGCCATATAGTGGACTAACATAGGATCAGGCTAATGATACTGATGATGATGATGATGATAATGATGAGATGGTGATAATAATATACGTAACGACCATTTTACATGTGCCAGTGAAGTTAGCACCAGCCTCCGTAATATATATGATAATTCCAGTTAATGATGATGTGTATCTAGATTACTGACAAAGACATCATTATACTTAAAAGCAGAGAATGCCTTGAAGTATGAGCATACATTATTGGATTTTCATTATGTCCTGAGAGAGAGAGAGAGAGAGAGAGAGAGAGAAGGGGGGAGAGGGGGGAGTTTGTGTTTGTGTGTGTGTGTGTGTGTGTGTGTGTGTGTGTTCTACATTCTACTATTGTCTCGGAGATCAGTGTTTACGAAGAAATCATTCCACTTCCATACCATTTTCTCTGCAAAACCTTGTCCCTATTTTGCATTTCCTTTAAATTCAAAGAAAATGCACATCCTATTAACAGCATTTACACAACTTCCACAGTTTTAATATCCTCCCTCAGGAAGAATAAGTGCAGATATTTGTTTTCCTTTATCATGCTCGCCAAAATCATGATCAGTAGTGTTACATATTGCGAGTGACATCCATTTGTGACCGACTTTTTGGAATTTATTAGAAATTTTACTCCTTCTCTCTCAGCATATCGGACTTTTACCTGGAGCTCTTCACCGAGATTTAGTTATAATCTTCATACCAAAATGATCATAATGTTCTCCCTTGTTTTGCTTTTTTCTATCTTCTAAACTATTTTCAGCCTCTTGCTATTACTTCGTTTCATCATCTCACTTCTAACGTAGTGCAATTGTTCCTTTTTATTTTTTATATTAAGCCCTTTTAAAGCGCTCAGTGGGGTACAGCGTCAAACCATACCATCACTTACATAGCAATGCCAGCAGCAGCAACAACAACAACAGTAGTGGTAGTAATAGTAGTTATAGTTGTAGTGGTGGTTGTTGTTGTAGTAGTAGTAGTAGCAGTAATTGTAGTAATAGTGGTAGTAGTAGTTGTTGTTGTAGTAGTAGTAGCAATAGAGTTAGTAGTAGTAGTCGTAGTAGTAGTAATTGCAGTAGCAACAGTAGTGGTAGCACACGTAAACCCAGTGGACCGCCGGAAACCAAAAAGAGGAAGTCGAGGGACATTTGTGCGTCCATGGTGCTTACTAACTTTGTGGGTAGGGCGGGGACAATCACCTCTCAGAGTTATAGGGATTGGTTTTTGTGAAGACCAGCCGGCGTTGCCATGAGAATGTTAACAATCTTTAATTTCACATATCCACTATCTGTTACTTTTGTGTCTGCAGTTATAAGCGATTACTTTTCTTCTCCTAAAGACAAAGCAGTGGTCTCGGTAGCGTTTGATGCTGCCTTGTAATCATCGCTCATGGACATCGCACTTTTTCCCTCCTGACCGACCATTCGATGATAAATGTTCTGATTACAAATTGTGCCTAATCATCTCAATATATAGCAAATCAACTCCTGATGATATCTTGTCCTCCAAATACTTTACTATCTCAGTTACTATATTCGTGCAACGCGTACAGTCGTGGTCATAAATAATCACCTATCCCGTGCCTCAGGCTGGCTCCTCTATGCACGGCAAGTCACAGTGGAGTACGAGGGGCTGAAAGAGAGGGGCCAGAAAGAGAAGGGAAGGTGGGTGGGGGGACGAGCGATGGTGCGGGGGTGGAGTGAGGGAGGGGAGGGAGGTTAGGTAGGGGAAGGAGAAAGAAATGCAAAGTGGCGGTCACATTATGTCTTTAATTCAGGGCATAATATAAAGGAGTTAATATTCGGTAGATAATGCTGCATTTCACCTTGTATAGCGACGTCAGATAACAAACTTTAGATAGGTGGTGATATCAAGGGCTGGCTCGTGAAAGAAGTATACTGACGTGACAGATCAAACATTAGTGCAGAGCCAGAAGTTTCCAGACAACACACTATTGCCTTGTCCACCAATTTGTTAATAGCTGTTTTTTGGAGGAAAATACCATTCCGAGGTGATGAGAGGGTGTTGGCGGGTTGTTGGACGGCCATTCAAACCCATACCAGCATGGAGTCCAAGCAACAGATTGTGAGATATCGTTATTATATCAACCCATGTGCACAGGCACAGATTTATTTACCTTTTATGCACAATTATTTTAAGCAGCCTTTTCATATAGAGATGCCATAAAATAGTTAGGATGGTGATTGTACAGAGGGAGTGTATACCGAGAGGATGATCATATCTACCCCGGACACTGCCATGTCAAAGCTTGCATATGATATTTAGTTCCAACACTAATTACATGTGAGGGTAAAGGACGTTTCTTACACAAACATTACGGAAGTCAAAGCCATCCAGGTTCCATTCTGCATCCGGTCAAAATACGCGGATAAATACAAATATCTGGCTCCGCACTAATGTTTGATCTGTCATATCAGTAAATTTCTCTCACGAGCCAGCCCTTGAGCTTGTTATCTGACGTCACTATACAAGGTGTAATGTAACATTATCTACCGAATATTAACTCCTTTATATCATGCCCTGAATTAAAGAAAACAGACAAATAATGTGATCACCATTTCGCATTCCATTCTCCTTCCCCTACCTACCCTCCCTCCTCTCCCTCACCCCACCCCCTCACCATCGCTCTTCCCCCCACCCACCTTCCCTTCTCTCTCTGGCCTCTCCCTCTCATCCCCTCTTACTCCACTGTGACTTGCCACGCATAAAGGAGCCAGCCTGATGCAGGGTTACCGGAGAATAGGTGATTATGAATGACCACGACTGTATCTCTTTATACGCCTATTATATCTAGCAATGTATTTATGTATCCCTTTGTCTATCTGTCTATCGCTGTATCTGTCTTTGTTACTATGTGTCTATTAATCTGTATACTTGTCTATCTGTCTATCGATCTTTCTGTCTTTCTTTTGCTTTCATCATCTTAAATGTCTGTCTGTTTATCTATCTGTGCCTAACTAACAGTGTATCTGTCTATCTATCTATCTATCTGTCTATCCACCTAGCTATGTATTGGCTTCCGTTTACCTGCTTGTCCTCGGTTGAATAAAATCGTTTTGGTATTACAAGATTAAAATTAATAATCATTAGCTTGTTTTCCAGGTGATAGATAGTGGCTTCAGTCATCCACTCACTTGATGTAGTGTGGCATACTTCCTCCTTCACATTTATCATTCTTTTTCTATGTCTGTCCTCCAGTCTTTTTATTCCTCCTATCCTCCCTGTCATCTTTTCAGTACTGTTCTTTCCAGTATTGGTGGCTCTTCACGGAGTGACAAGCCTAATGTGTGTATGAAGCCAGTAATTCACAACACCAACAAAAAGCATTGAAAAAAAAATGCTGTCACGAAATATTACCACTGAGGCAAAAGTTTAAATATATATGAAAAATATAAAATATCAAGAACATTTCCGATCTGCCCGCGACACTTTTGTTTATTTACCTTTACAAGGCGGAGCGATAATAGTTATGCCCGCTTGTGTGTGTGTGTGTGTGTGTGTGTGTGTGTGTGTGTGTGTGTGTGTGTGTGTGTGTGTGTGTGTGTGTGTGTGTGTGTGTGTGTGTGTGTGTGTTCCTATTATATCTCCTGAACGGCTTGAGCTATCAACATTAAACCTTCAAGGTATCAAGATATGGCCAGAATCTTGGACTTGGCCAATAGCATATTCTGGCGGGCGATTAGCATTCAGCTCCCGAATGCTCTTC
>NC_136959.1:16329899-16357088 GCF_032717465.1 Coenobita brevimanus
TGATTTCCTATAATCAGTGTAGATGTATATTCCTTTATCTATTTATATGTCTAACATTGTATCTGTCTCTCTTTCTGTCCACCTATCTATCTATCTACCTAGTGTTTTCTGTCTGCCTATTTATCCCCACTTGAAGTAAATCGTTTTAGTGTAAAAAGGATAAAGTCAATAATCGTTGGACTGTCTCCCAGTTGGTAGGTGGTGGCGACCACCATCCACTCACTTGATGTAGTGCTGGCAACTTCTTCCATTACCTTTATCATGCTTGGTGGTAAGTAGTGATAACCACCATCCCTTCACTTGGTGTAGTGCTGCCTCTTTCTTCGTTCTCCTTCATCATTGTGATTCTGTGTCATTCATTCTCTTCTATTTCTGTCATCCTTCCTGTCAGTTTAATTATTAATTATTCATCCTTCCACTTCAGGTGCCTCTACACTGAGTGACAAGCCCATTGTGTTTAGGAAGTCAGTAACTCACAACAACAACAACAACAACTAAACAAATGTTGACACAAATTATCGTCACTAAGGTATAAGTGCAATTAGGGTGGTCCTAATTTTCGATCTTGCGAATTTTTAGGACAATACCCCCTGAAATTCTTCCATATAACTCGCAAACATATCATGCAAAATATTAGTCAAAAATATTTATATTTAGAGGTCGCTCATCCGTCTTTTATATTATTACGTATCGCCACATTCAGCTTGTCCCACATAATTGTCACAGAAATGTCTTTCACACAGTTTCGGTGTCTTGAAACTATTGAGTTCTGCACTGTACAAATATTTAAATTCATAGCACCTAGGCAGATCACAGCTGCCTACTGTGAACTGGGCGTGGCAGTTAGATAATTGTCGTTAGACCTCATGACTTGGTTATGCTGCTGATATTCGTGGTGACGATAATTTACTAGATTTCAATGACAATTTGGTATATAACAGTGTTTCACTTACTTGTTAAGTGTATAGAGATGTCACTGTTGTGTACTGATAGCATACAGTGACAATCTAATTGCACCCTTTAATTGCATGTTTTCTGCTTTTACAGGCAATCTTACATAATTTCTGATAACTGGTTGAACTGTGTTGATTCTGGACGAATATGGCTTCGACGAGTGGGAGCACTGATGCTAAAGCAAGGAACTTGTCTAGGACTCGGTCTGATGTCTACTTGCTCGACAAGTTGGAAGATGATATCAATGGATCCAAGTTGCCTTCAAACCGCCAAGCCCTAGGTTACCTTTTGCACCTCCACCTGAAGCAGAACAAGACAATTAAAACAGCAGTGACAGCTACAATTGAAAAAGTGGAACAGTTCTGGGAGCGTGCCCGTATTCCAGTTCGACAAACATGCAATTCTAAGAAAAAAATGGAGAAGATTTTGCTTCAATGGCAATCTCTTAAGAAAAACAAGGGCAGAACAACACCAGCACAAGTCCAGGGTGAGCAATCATTTAAAGATACTCTGGATGACCTTTTCTATGTTCCACATGCTGACGCCCTGAAACTGATCACAATAGATGAGGACAAGCAGTTTCTCATCAAGTCAGCGTATGAAAGGTCGGCTGGGGACAATGGCAGGAATCGACAAGAACCTAAGTATCAAAGAAGCAAATAAGTGCCACCGTGAGTATATGGAGCTCAAACGAAGAGAAAAGGCCGCCTCTGCATTTGCGCAGGCTCAAGAAATCGCTGCATTGGAGAGCAGCGGCAGCAGTAATTTGTCATCTGGGGATTCCAGTGGTAACTGCATGACTCCTGTAAATGAAGAATCAAATGTAAGTCTTCCTTCACCACCCAAACGTGGTCGGAAAGTTGTGCTGAGTCAAAATTTGTCGGCCACTCTGGATCGATATCAACTGTCTGATCGCGTTGCTCTGACGATTCTCGGAGAAACAGCAAAAGCTTTGGGTCATGATCACAGTTCATTAATTCTGAACCGCAGCAGCATCAGGCGACAGTGACAGAAATGGAGCAAAGAGACGGTGATGAGCATAATGAATGAGTTCGCTTCTGACAAAGTAATCGTCGTACACTGGGATGGAAACCTTCTTCCAGACCTCACCAACAATGAAAAAGTGGACCGACTTCCGATCATCATCTCGTCAAGTGGTAATTCTCAGCCATTAGAAGTTCTAAAATTAGAATCAGGGACTGGTTTGCAGCAAGCACAAGCCGTGGTCAGAGCACTGAAGCGGTGGGGAGTTGTTGAAAGGGTCCAAGGCATCTGCTTCGACACGACAAACGCAAACACGGGTCGCCACAAAGGAGCATGCATTATGGTGGAACAGCTACTGGACAGGGAACTCTTGTACCTCGCCTGCCAGCATCAATAGAACTACTTGCAGGAACTGCTTTCAAGGCAGCCATGCATGTTGCACCGGCACCAGAAGTACTGCTCTTCAAGCTATTTCAAACTTTTTGGAGTTCAATTGACCAGGAGCACTTCCAAGACGCATCATCTAATGAAGTGGTTGCAGCTCACCTTGAAGATATAGAGGAGGAGGTCCTGACCTTTTTTTTCACTACACTTCTGCACAAGCAGCCTCGAGATGATTACCGTGCGCTACTCGAGCAGACTGCCATCTTCCTCGGTTCATCACCACCACGAGGTACTCGTTTTCATAAGCTCAGTGCGATGCATCAAGCACGATGGATCTCAAAGGTAATCTACACACTCAAAGTGTGGATGTTTCGTTCACATTTACCTTGGCCATCAGTGAAGAGCGCAGTCTCCGTGATCTGTGTGTGTTTTTTATATAACTACTTCAAGGCCTGGATAACAGCACCACTCACAGTGAGCACCCCACAGAACGACCTGCATCTGCTGCAGGCCCTATTCGACCATGCCACCATCAACAATGAGATTTCCAGAGTGACAGCTCAGAAAATTGCCTCTCATCTGTGGTACTTGAAGGAAGAGCTCGTGGGTCTGGCACTGTTTGATGATAACGTCAGTCAGGAAGTCAAGAAACAGATGGTGCAAGCTACGAATTTCAATGGTGGTATGGAGAATCCTCCCAAGCGAGTGACCATTGCGATTGGTGACGTTCGAGGAAAGATTCTCGCTGATTTCGCCACGAAGCAGACAAAGAACCTCTTCAAAAGATTGAATATCGATGATGACTTTTTGAAGTTACCTGTTGCCCAATGGTATGAAGATCGTACATACGGAAAGGCGCTGGCATGTTTGCAAAAACTCACAGTAAGGAATGATCACGCTGAACGAGTAGTTGCACTTATCGAGGTCTTCTCCGGTCGTCTAACGAAGGATGAAGACCAGCTGCAATACATCCTACAAGTTGTGACCGACCACAGACGCAGAGTTCCTCATGGAGTTAAGCGACACCTGCAGCAATGAATCGTCAATGATTTGGTTGGCGACATATTGGTCATTTAATAATGCAGAAGTGACTGTATTGATAGTCGTTTACTGGTATTACAATTAAGTGTTCATCAAAAATCTATAACTTGTTTTGATGCAATTCAGGTTAGTTAATAAATATATCTACCTATTTCCGAAATTAACCGTTTGTGACCTTCTGTGAGGTGATATCGTATCTGAAAAATTCAAAACTGTCAGAAAATTTCAGCTACAAAATCCTCTGAATATACACGGTTTGACTCTTATACAGTGATATTCAAGGGCAATGAGCAACATCTAAAAATTATTTGTTGTCAATAATATTTCACATAAAGTATTTTTAACCTATTTAAAATTTTCTGAATGGGTATGGGATTTGAATTTTCGAAATCGAATTTTGGCCCTACTGTATAAGGACCACCCTAATATATATATATATATATATATATATATATATATATATATATATATATATATATATATATATATATATATATTTATATATATATATATATATATATATATATATATATATATATATATATACAGTATATATATATATATATATATATATATATATATATATATATATATATATATATATATATCATCATTCATCATCATCATCCGGACCTCCTTTCCCACCCAAGGGCAGGGTGAGGAGTAGCAATGTCCAGACAGCCCAAAATTGCCCAATCCAATGGGCCACGCTTCCATTCACTCATCATTCAAGCCCCCGGAATCCTGGCTCTATCGGATACGCCAAAAACATTCACCATGTTCTGTAGCTTCACATATCGTATCCGACAGAGTCAATCCAGACGCTGCCATGTTAAATAGGGGTGCCAAATATCCCTGATCATGCATATCTCCTCACAAAATTCATCCAGCCAGCTCGATCTCCTGTCAGTCCCTAGCCTCACCGACTTCCAAACGTCTCTTCCTCACACATTCATCCACCATATCTCTCCACCTTCTCCTTGGCCTACCTCGCCTCCTCCCTCCATCGAATTCGCTCAGATATACCTTCTTCACCACTCTATTGTTATCCATTCTCTCCACATGACCATACCATCTCAGTACACTCTCTTCAGTTCTGGTGTCCACTGACTTCCTCACTCCGCATCTTTCACGAATCACATTATTTCGTATGCTATCCACCCTCTGTACTCCACATACATTCCTCCGCACCCCTATCTCCACTGCTCTTACTCTTGACTTTTCATTTTCATGCCACACCATAGTCTCACATCCATATGTTAAACCTGGCACTAACACCCCTTCATGTAAGTCTCGTGCAGCTGCAACACTCAAGCCTCTGTTTCTTATCAAGGCCTTCACTGCAGCAGCTACTTTTCTTCCTTGTGTCACTCTACTTTCAACTTCTTTTGCACATTTTCCTCTCTTTTCTGTCACTGTACCCAGGTATTTGAACTCTCTCACCAATTCCAATCTCTCTCCATTCACTGTTACATTGCACTGGGAGTCATCTTCTCTCTCGATAACCATCACTTTACTCTTTTCTACATTTACTCTCAAGGAACGACGCTTACAGACATCAGCAAAACTCTGCGCTAGCCTACCAAGTTCTTGTCCGGTACTTGCAAGCAGTACTGCATCATCAGCATACAACAAATTTGAGATATTCCATCCATCACCATTCATTACCAATGCCATCCCTCTCTCCATTACTCGAGTTTTCACTTCTCTCATCACCCCATCCATATATTCATTGAACAACCATGGGGACATCACACAACCTTGTCGCACGCCCACACTGATTGTGAACCATTCACTTAGATGCCCATTAACCCTGACACATGCTTCACTACCATCATAAAAACTCTTGACGGCACCTAACAGCTTACCCTCTACACCGTACATGCGCAAAACTTTCCACAATCCTTTTCTGTCCACTTTGTCATATGCTTTTTCCAGATCCATGAATGTCATAAACACCTTATGGTCCTTCTCACAAGCCTTCTCTACTATCTGTCTCACTGCAAATATTTGGTCCACACGTCCTCTGCCACTCCTAAAGCCACCCTGTTCATCACTTACTAGGACTTCTGATATCTCTCTTACTTTCTCTATAATAATTCTTCCATATACTTTCCCTACCATGCTCAGTAAGCTTATGCCACGATAATGCTTGCACTCGCTTCGTTCACCTTTATTTTTGTACAGGGGTACAATCACAGCCTTTTTCCACTCTGCAGGCGCAGTTTCACTCATCCATGCCTTCTTACATATCTCCAACAAGCACTTCATTCCATTCCCTCCACTACATTTAAGCATCTCTGCATACACCTCATCAACCCCAGCTGCTTTCCCATTTGTCAGCCGCTTCACAGCACTCTTCACCTGTGCGAGTGTCATGTCTCCTGGCACTGCATTCCTTCTCTGCACACCCCCAAAACCAATCATGTTTACAGCTGCTCTGCTTTGTCTATCCCCATTCTTCAGGCTTTCAAAATATTCTTTCCATCTGGTCCTTACATCATCTCCATGGGTTAATAATCTACCACTGCATCCTTCACACCATCCCATTTCTTACCGCTTTCACTTCTACATTGCCGCACCTCTTTCCAGAATAACTTTCTATTTTCAGAGTAGTTCGCATTCGTTTTTCTTCCTAGATCCTCATTTACCTCCTTCTTTTTCCTCTTCACTAGTCTCTTTACGTGCTTTTGCTCTCAACATATTCAGTTCTTATTTCAACTGAACCCCTATCCTGTAACCACTTTAGCCACTTCTTCCTCTTTTCCTCCACCGCTCTCTTTACCTCCTCATCCCACCATGCCGTACCTTTCTTCTTTGTTGTTACTCTGGCCACACCACATACCGCTTTAGCATTCCTAACTAAGCAATCCCTATATGCATTTCACAGTCTGTCCAGATCCATTTCATTGCAATTCAGTAATTCTAACTCGTCCTCTACTTTGGTCCTGTATTCATCTGCCATTTCTTTGATCCTCAGCTTCTCAACTTTCAGTCTTTCTCCCTGACTGCTTCTCTTTCTCCTGATCCACCTCACTCCTTTCAGCTTGATCTTGCATACCACAAACATATGATCTGACAGACCTCCACATCGTCCCCTCACAGCCCTAGTATCAGCAACCATTCCCATCATCGACCTCTCTACGAACACGTAATCAATCAGGCTTCTTTCAACACGATCCCCGTTCCCTCTATACCATGTATATTTATGTGCATCTCTGTGTTCGAAATACATTACCAATGCACAACCTCCTCTCCTGAAACATATCCTTTAGTCTTTTCCCATTATCACTGTCTCCTGGTACTCCGTAGCAACCCATTATATATATATATATATATATATATATAGATATATATATATATATATATATATATATATATATATATATATATATATATATATATATATATATAGAGAGAGAGAGAGAGAGAGAGAGCTGCAATATTCTGTATCTCATCTCTCCACCTCCTGTCTGGCCTTTTTCAGCTACGCTTAGAATCTCCTGGTGTCCAGTCAGTCAGCCTCTTTCTCCATCGGTTATCCCTCCTTCTTGCTACATGGCCTGCCCACCTCCATTTCTTTTTATATAACTTCTTTAATATTTTTAACTATAGTCTGCTCTCTCACCCAAGTTGATATTTTCCCTTCTCTTAAAGATAATCCCGACACTTACCTTTCCACTGCTCTCTGAGAATGGTTTAATTTATTTTCCATCGATTTTGTCAGTTTCCAGCTCTCACAACCATGTGTCGTAGCTGGAATTGTACATGGTTATATACTTTTTGTTTCATACAAAGTAACATGCTTCTTTTCATAATGTCTCTATGTTTACCCAAAGCTTTCCATCCATTGTAGTGCATCTTTTTATTTCGCTGTCATGATCTATCATTGATATTAACATTTACCCCAAGTATTTGTACTTCTTGACTTCTTCAAGAATTTCTTCGCTTATTCTGAAGACGCTCTTTGGTGTTAGTGGATTAAACATTAGTTTTACTCCGGTTCATCTTTAGCCCTACTTTGAGACTCTCTTAAGGTCATTTAACATTTCTTGCAATGTCTCTGCTGTTTCTGAGATTAGAACAATGCCATCTGCAAATCTTAAATGGTTTAGCTTTTCTGCATCTATGTTCATTCCCTTGTTTTCCCAGTCTAACTTTCTGAAAATACTTTCCATGCATGCTGTAACTGATTATGGTGAAAATATATCTCCCTGACGCACGCCCTTCTCGATCTGAATTTTTCCTGGGTCTTTATATACCTTAATTGTAGCAGTTCCCTCCTTATATATGTTTTCGGACAGTTTTACAATGATCTCATTCACTTCTTATTCTCGCAATGAATTTATAATTGCTATGTGCTCCAATGAGTCGAAAGCCTTTTCGTAATCAGCAAAACCTAAGCACAATGGTTTACTATATCCTGTAGGCTTCTCAGTTAGCTGAATCATTGTGTGTAGATGATCAGTAGTCGAATACCCGCTTCGGAATCCTGCCTGTTCACGAGGTTGGTTTTCCTCCAGGTTTGTTGTTATTCTGTTCGTAAGGACTTTAGTGAAGAGTTTGTAAATAACTGATAATAAGCTAATGGGTTGATAGTTACTAAGATATTTTGAGTCACCTTTTTTGTAAAGTAAAATAACTATTGCATTACACCAAGGTTTGGGAATTTTCTTCTTTTTTATACATTGAGTAACTCTGTTTTGTACTTCTACTCCTGCGTCCAACAGTAAATCTGCTAGTACTCCATCATCTCCCGAAGCCTTACCACTTTTCATTTTTGTTTTTTTTTAGAGAGAGAAATATTAACTTCGTCTGATGTCACCTCAGGTATTTCACTTGTGTCAACTGAAAAGTTAGCTATTGGTACTGCTGTCTCTGATGCATACAGTTCTTTGTAAAATTCTTCAACTCTCTTCACCATCTTTGCATTTAATGACTTCACCGTTTTCGTCTTTCAGTAATGTAATTTGTTGTTATCCTAGAGTCATTTTACTTGGGACCTGTTTCAGACTTTTTCCGTTTTTGATGGTTTCTTTGATCTGATTCATGTTTCTCTTTCTTTTTTCTTCTCTTTGTCTTCTGTTGATAAGCTTATGTAATTCCGCTCGTTCTATTTCATCGTTGTTTTTACTTTCATTTCATTTCTTTTTTTCATAAGCTCGAATGTCTTTTCTGAATACTTCTTGGCTTTGGTTGTATTAGGTTTTCCTACTACCCAGGCCTGGGGCGATTACAGGGGTATTATAATCGATTACGATTACGATTACTTTGCAAACTTCAGATTACGATTACGGTTATGATTACAGTAAAAGTAAGAGTAATCGATTACGATTACGATTACATAAGAAGTAATCATGGTTACAATCATGATTACATGTACTGTTACGCACTATATAATTATGAGCACGTTTCTTTTATGCTTGACATTGATTAAGTAAATAGCTGAAGTTAGTTTTTAAAAGCAAAAACATCGTCCAGTAATATAAAACTGATATTCTCTAGGGATATATATCTTACATGCAAATCATTTTAATGGATATTACCTGCGTAAGGAAGAACATAAGGTTAAGCTTTGCAGAACCTATGGCGACTGTAACTCTGGATAAAAATATACTGTACATTGTTATGTCCAGTAAGTTGTTCCTTTATTTTGTTGCCAATTTGCAATACAAATGTGTTTTAATAATTCAAACACCGAGACTTTTCTTCACTTTGTCCTTGACCTTTTCATTCTATTAACTTTTCTACCAACTGAGATCTTCCCAGGTGATATTATTCTAGCTTAGGTAGGATATTATATGGAAGCTTCTAAGTGATAACCTACAATTCACTTTTGTTTTCATATTACTTATGGACTTTTATGGTGTATATTTGACTGTTTGACACTGAACTACAGTATTTTATTCTTGACAAGTATTTGTGGAAGAATAACTTAGCTGGGGCCTTGTAAACGTAAAAGTAACCATGATTACGATTACAATATGAGAATAATCGATTGTGACTGCGGTTTACTTAAAAAAAAAAAAAAAAAAAAAAAGCCTAAGTAATCGATTACGATTACACAAAAGTCTGTAATCGATTACAGTCGATTACTATTACAGATTACGATTACCCCATGTCTGCCAGTACTACCTCCGCTGATTCTCTTAGCACTTTTGTTTGTTTTTCAGCTCATCAGTGTCACATTCAGTATTACATAGAGCCTGACATCTGTTCCTTATTTCCAACTGAATTGCTGCTTTGTTTTCGTTTACTTTTATTGGGCATATCTTTTTATCTTTAATCATCTTTCTTTCTTTTCTGAGACTGAATCTGGTTGTGCAACCCTCCATTCTATGGTCACTTTCTATACTTTATTTGTTCATAACTGTGACATTTGTGATGGTGTTATTCTTTTCTTCTATAATGAAGTCGATTTCATTCTTTGTTTCTCCATTTGGACTTCTCCAGGTTCACTTTCTCCCTGTTCTTTTGTGAAAGAATGTTTTCATTATTCTTATACATTTCAGCAAAATTTACCACCATTTCTCCTCTTTCATTCCTTTCTCCCACTCCAAATTTTCCCACATAAACTCTTAATATATATATATATATATATATATATATATATATATATATATATATATATATATATATATATATATAATATAATATAAAAACAAAAGAAACCTCAAAGCACGTTTACAGGAATCGAATCCTGGATCTCTCAGTCACGGATCAGACCCTCTTCCCATCTGCCCGTGAGGCTTCTGTTTAGTATGTTTGTAATTCATCATCATGATCATCATCATCACCTATATATAAGTACCGGTATCATCATCATCACCGTCATCATCATCATCATCATCATAATCACCTATTTATAAGTATCATCATCTTCATCATCATCATTATCACCACCACCATCAATTACATAGTTAGCATTGTTATCAGCATCATTATTTTATAAAAATAATAATAACCATCATCATTATCATCACCTATATAATCATTGACATCATCATCACAATTTATAATCATCTTCATCATCATCACAATTTATAATCATCATCACCATCGACAAAATTAGTATCATTATTACCATCATCATTTCATAAAAATAATAATGACCATCATCATCATCAGCAACATCTTCATCATCATCTTCATCATCCTATGTAGTTCATCATCATTATCATCTTCATCATCCTATGTAGTTCATCATCATTATCATCATAATATGTAGTTCATCATCATTATCATCATAATATGTAGTTCATCATCATGATCATCATCATCCACTGCATGACACATATTTGTCCCAGCTTTCTCCACTCTGACCTATTTGTTGTTAGGATATGTTAGTGTGGTTGTGTTCCTGGGTGGCTGTGGTGGTTATTTGTGGGAGAAGGAGGAGAGGAAGTCTGAGAACGAGGTAACTGTGTTATTGGAAAGTAGATGAGAGTGTGTGTAGGATTAGAGTGAGTTTTTGAAAAGTGCATGTGTGAAGGTGCGTGAAGAGGGAGTGAATTGTTGATGTGTGTGTGTGTGTGTGTGTGTGTGTGTGTGTGTGTGTGTGTGTGTGTGTGTGTGTGTGTGTTCGCTAGCGCGTGTGTATGCACATGTGTGTGTGTGTGTGTGTGTGTGTTGGTGGATGTGTGGGTGTATTTGGCCTTATAAGTCTACCAGTTTTCAGTGTTTTATTTCTTAATGCATTGTAAAGAAAATGTTCTGGATTTATAGTTCTAGTCAATGATTTCTCTGTTTAAATATGATGCTCCTTGTTATTCTGTAATATTACATCGTTACATTCACAACAATCGTCGTTCATTGATATTCTCTATTTTAAAGGGAAGAACAAAGCCTTCTTGTTGAATAATAGCATATATTACATATCATAAATTTGTCTCCTAATGTTAATCCTACATTAACACTGTTCTCAACCCTTCCCTCCAGTGTGCATTAAATCTCCATTGCCATTCACTTCATGCCGACTGTCACGTATACGTGGTAAATGGTGACCAACCAACTGAAGCTTCACCCTGGCTTCTTTTTATAGTCTTTCTTTGTGTCGACTCTTGTTGCTGGGGCCCAGTTACACACACACACACACACACACACACACACACACACACACACACACACACACACACACACACACAGGTGATAATCAAATATAAGGAAAACATCTAAAGAAAGGTTGTGAGTCGAAGTGACGAAAAACAAATTGGAATATAAAGAAGAAACCACAGAGAATTACTGATTGGTTCGATTCCCGACCTCACTAACCTGATGCAGAGATCTATCTGTGTTGGCTGTCGTTGTTTCTGTCTATCTTTTGAATACTAATCTATTTTCTCAATCGTTTAGTCGATATGTTTGTCCATCTTTGCCTGTAAATTTGTTTATCCATCTTTATAACCATTTATCCTTTCATCTATTCATCCATCCATCTTTTTTTTTTTGTCCATACTTCAAGCCACCAATGTATCCATCTGTCTCTGTCTGTGTGTCTATGTATGATGTATCTGCTGAGGCTTCTGTTCTGTTCCATTTGTGCAACGAAAATGAAGGAATGAATCAAAAAATTAATGAACCAATTACTCTCTCTCTCTCTCTCTCTCTCTCTCTCTCTCTCTCTCTCTCTCTCTCTCTGTACACTCATCTATCCATCAGTCTCTCAGTCCATTTGTATTTCTGTCTAACCTGCCTATCAATATTTTTATTCAGTCATTCATTCTACCCGTTGCTCAGCTTATCTATTTGTCTACCTGTCTAGATATATATTTATATACATGTCTCTATATTTAAAGCTTTCAGTCTTTCAAAATGTCTATCTAAATATCTGTCTATAAATACAGTACATATCAATCTGTCAATTTATCTCTTGCATATGTTTATTTCCTCACCACCACTTTCTCTTCTTTATATTCCATTAGCATGTGTTTATCTACCCAATTGTACGCCTATCAAGCAGTCTATATCTATCTGTCTATCTTTCTCCATCCATCAGTAATCTATCTATCTAAGGTGGATACAACATCACTCATTGAGCTTATGTCTCGAAGGCCAGTAATTCTTGCAGTGGCTTTCTTTAGTGATTCATACGTTTGAGAGAGAGAGAGAGAGAGAGAGAGAGAGAGAGAGAGAGAGAGAGAGAGAGCATTATAAAGAAATACAAAACGAGACAAGGTATAAAACTGTGCTTACAAAATAACAGTGACATAAACTGCAAAAAAGAAACCATCAGCAATCATGGTTTCGATGCCGGGCCTCACTCACCAGACCCAGTTATCTACCTGTGTTGGCTGTGGTGGTTTCTGTCTGTGTGTCTTTCTGTCCATGTGTTTTAATCTAACTCTTGTTCAGTTCATATTTTTGTCTTTCTTTTGTCTATTTATTTGTATGCCTATCTGACCTCTTATTAATCCATCAGTATAATTTTTAACAATATTTTTCCCCTCTTTCAATTATCCAGTGTATCTATCTGTCTATCTATCTGTGTCGCCTGCTTCATCTCGGTTAGGTATCAGCTCCTCATCTTAACACTCAGGCATCTATGACTCACTCTCAGCTGAATAAAATCGTCTGGCGTTAGCTGCAATTATTTACTAGAGTTTTTCCGGTCATTAGGGGGTTAACGATAACAGTAATAACACACCAAGACTAATATGACTCACTCTCACCTGAATAACATCGACTGAAATTACTTGGACAAAATACCAGAGTTATCCCCACGATGAGAGGTTTAAGCATCATCATCATCATCCAGCATCCTTCCACTGCATGACGCAGATCTGTGCCAGCTTTCTCCACTCTGACCTGTTTGTTGTTAGGATATGTTAGTGTGGTTGTGTTCCTGGGTGGCTGTGGTGGTTATTTGTGGGAGAAGGAGGAGAGGAAGTCTGAGAACGAGGTAATTGTGGTATTCGAAAGTAGAAATGTGTGTTAATAGGATTTAAGTGAGTTTTTGAGTGAATGTGGGTGTGTGGCAAGGTGCTTGTGGAGGGAGTGCATTGTTGGTGTGTGTTTGTGCTTGTGTGTGTGTGTGTGTGTGTGTGTGTGTGTGTGTGTGTGTGTGTGTGTGTGTGTGTGTGTGTGTGTGTATCTATCTGTTTATCTATTAGTCAGTGGGTCTGGCCATCCCTCAGGCCACACCCAATGGCAGGCTTCATCCAGGGTGTGTGTGTGTGTGTGTGTGTGTGTGTGTGTGTGTGTGTGTGTATCTATCTATTTATCTATTAGTCAGTGGGTCTGGCCATCCCTCAGGCCACACCCAATGGCAGGCTTCATCCAGGGTGGCCACAACAAAACGCCTTTAACCCTTTGCCTGCCAATTACCTACTTGCAGTTTATTTCCGCTGACGTCACACGATTTTACTATGATGAAGAGAGAAATATGGCCCACCAAAAATGTTAAAACTATCACATTGAACGTTTTGCCCCAGGATATACAACTTGCTGTTTTATTACGGCTTACCACCCACCATTTTGTTACACTCATTCACACAGCAGATATAAAGAAAATATACGACTAGCAAACGCAGACAGACAATAAAAGAGAGACCAAGTAACCAATAATATGTTGAAATTTGAAACACACACACACACACACACACACACACACACACACACACAGATACACCTACCCGTGCTGGTTTGATCTCGGGCCTGACTAACCACATCCTGATGTTTGACTTCCTGTGTTGGCTGTAGTGTTTTCTATTTATCTTCTTGAACATTAATCAATTTTCGCTGTCTGTTTACCAGCTTATATACTTGTCCATCTGTGGCTGTCAATTTCTTTACCCGCCGTTTTAACCAACCATCCATTCATCCATTCATCCTTCCATCGCCCTGATTTGTTATTTGTCCATCCTTCCACCCACCAGTGTATTTGTTGTGTATCAGTTTAAGTCACAGATTTAATCCCTGATGGGTATTATTTCTCGTGTCTTAACATCATGCTTCTATGACTCACTCTCAGATGAATAAAAGTGTCTGGCGTTAGTTAGAATAGAGTACCAGTGCTGTGCCTGCCGTTAGAGAGTTAGTTGTGATTGCATTGGCACTCAGGCTCCTGCGACTCACTCTCAGCTAAATAAAATAAACTGGCATTAGGTGGAATATCATAGTAGAGTTGTGCCTACTTTGAGAGGGTTAATGGCAAAATTATTAACCCATTAGCTCCCAGGGTTCCTGTGCGAATGATTTTGGTGGAAGGGTACTAGGCGTACCTCCCTCCACCTGTCGGCTCATAGTCGCAAAGCTAATAGGTCCCTATCCCAGGGTTCCCTTCTTTACTAACCTGTGAAAATGCCCAACTCCGTCCTATACTGAGGACGCTGGGTGGAAATGGGTTAACACTGTGGTGCATGCATGGTGGACTATGGATGAAGGAGTGCGTGAAAAGAACTGTTTAAGATATACGACCCATTGCTTTGCACTTACATACACAAGAGAGAGAGAGAGAGAGAGAGAGAGAGAGAGAGAGAGAGATGGTTAAACAAGATAGTAGATCATGCACCGAACTTAGTAAGATATACATTAAAAAGAAGCCTTATGTACTATTCTGGTTTGATCCCGGACCGTCACTATCCAGACCCAGTTATCTACCAGTGTTGGCCGGTGTGGCTTCTGTCCCTCATATGTAACCATAATGTATTTGTCTCTCTGTCTACATATGAATTTAATGCATTACAACTATTTACTCCTGAAATTTTCAATTAATCATCATCCTAAAAATTAATTCGATCTTACATTTAATTATCATCACCATCATCATTATCATTTTCATCATCATCATCTTCGTGGTAGTCAACATTATTATCGTCATAGTCATTGTCAGTATCCATCATCATCATCATCATCATCTTAGTAGTCATCGTCATCGTTACCACCACCATCATCATCATCATCATCATCCGGATCATACTTGCCACTGATAAATGGCATGAGTAAACAACAGTAGTAAATGTAATAATTAGCGAATAGATAAGATAAAGAAGGTAAATATGAATGAGGGAGATATGGTTGTGTGTGAGAAGAGTATTTTTGTGTTGTTGTTGGTGGGGCGAGAGGATTATATTGGGCAGAGGAGAGCAGCCTAGTAGTGAAGGTGGTTAAGGAAGGCTGCAGCAAACCCGTCTACTTCACAAAGTCTCTCCTGAGCTGAGTAAAATACTGTGTGGATAGCAAGAATACAGTGAAGAAGACCTCACCGTACTGAAGGGGTTATGGACACAGTTGGCTACATGGCATGAGGACTGGCAGAGAGAGAGAGAGAGAGAGAGAGAGAGAGAGAGAGAGAGAGAGAGAGAGAGAGCGTATCATTACACTGACATGCGCACATCAGTTGTAAGAAATGCAAAAACGAACACAATTCTGAAACCCCACCTGATATAGAAAAAGAAACTCGTCAATGGGTTCGATCCTGAGCCCTCCCAGTCCCTACGCAGACATCCACCTGTGTTGGTTATTGACTTTCTGCCAGATATATGTGCGGATAATACTCTATGAAATAATCAGTTCATTCTATCCATCTGTCTTATTATATCTAGATCTATTTATCTATCTATCTATCGGTGTATCTGGCACTAAAAACCTGTTAGTCCGTCTGTCAGGCCTTCATTGATAGAACCCACTGTTTCTGTCTCAGTTATCATCATTTCCTGATCGGATTGTTTGTAT
This sequence comes from Coenobita brevimanus, assembly GCF_032717465.1. Lineage (NCBI taxonomy): Eukaryota > Metazoa > Arthropoda > Malacostraca > Decapoda > Coenobitidae > Coenobita > Coenobita brevimanus. The sequence goes on from NC_136959.1 coordinate 16,345,935, forward strand.
GTCAATCCGTCAACCTATGTATTAGTCCATCTGTGAATGTTTATCTGTATATCGTACTGTATATTCCTGTTTATCATTCTTAGTCGTTTAATCATTCTGTTACCAAGCAGTGTGAATGGGGGTTGTGTGTGTGTGTGTGTGTGTGTGTGTGTGTGTGTGTGTGTGTGTGTGTGTGTGTGTGTGTGTGTGTGTGTCTATCTATTTCTTTATTAGTGTGACTGGCCATCCTTCAGGCCATACCCAATGGCAGGGTTCATCCAGGGTGTGTGTGTGTGTGTGTGTGTGTGTGTGTGTGTGTGTGTGTGTACTATCTATTTAGCTATTAGTCAGTGTGTCTGGTCGTCCATCAGGCCACACCCAATGGCAGGCTTCATCCAAGGTGTGTGTGTGTGTGTGTGTGTGTGTGTGTGTGTGTGTGTGTGTGTCGACTGGGACCAAAAATGGATTTAAATTAAAAAAAAGAAAAGAAAGAAACCGGAAACTCGTACTTGGGCCTCACTAACCACGCCCAGTTATCTACCAGAGTTGGCTGTCGTGGTTTCTGTCTATCTTCTTGGATATTAATCTCTTTTCTCTGTCCTTTTCCCAGTCTATATACTTGTCCGTCTGTTTCATTTGTTGATTCATTGTTTCAACCAGCAATCCATCCATCCACCTGTTTTATTGTGTCCATCTTTCCAGGCACCAATGTATCCATCCGTCTATCTATCTGTGCATCTGTTTAAGTCTCTGAGTTAATCCCGGGTGGGTATAACTTCTCGTGTCTTAACATCTGCTCCTATGACTCACTCTCAGATGAATAAAATTGTCTGGCGTTAGTTGGAATAGAGTACTAGAGTTGTGCCCACCATGAGAGGGTTAGTTGTGATTGGATAAGCACTCAGGCTCCTATAACTCACTCTCAGATAAATAAAATCATCTGGCGTTTGATGAAATAGCACAATAGAGTTGTGCCTACTGTGAGAGGGTTAATGATAACAGTATTAACACTGGTGGGTGCGTGGTGGAATATGGATGAAGGAGTGCGTGAACGGAGAGGAAGACAGTGTAGGATATAAGACCCATTGCTGGTGCACTTACATACACGAGAGAGAGAGAGAGAGAGAGAGAGAGAGAGAGAGAGAGAGAGAGAGAGAGAGAGAGAGAGAGAGAGAATCCTAGGGCCATAGGCAAGAAGAAGCGTCGGGCATCTCACCGTCACCCAGACATATAGATGCTGCACACAAAAAGTATCTTTTAATACATGTGTTTGTGTGTGTGAGGAAATGGGGACGTTAGTGAACGTTTTCCTATAGAAAACGTTCACTGTATGTCTAGCCTAACCTTCCAAAAGTTCTATTTATCTATCTATTGCCAGACGCCTCAATCCCGTTCAGAGTGGCCACAAACAAATCGCCTCCAAGTCGCCCTGTCCCTCGCCATTTCACTGCCCTGCTCCCTACTCACCCCCCTCTCTCATATACCTCTCCACCCCATCCCTCCATCTCATCCTCAGCCTCCCCTCCCTTTCCTCCCCTCCACTTCACTCACATACACTCTCTTCGTCAGTCTTTCACCTTCCATCCTCTCCACATGGCCAAACCACCTCAGTGTATTCCTCCTAACGCTTCTTATCACATCCACATCCACACCACAACGCTCCTTTATATCCTCATTCGTCAACCTGTCTCTCCATGTGACTCCACAGGCTCCTCTCAAATAACTCATTTCCACTGCTCTCACTCTTGACTTGTGTCCTTCCAACAACGTCCAAGCTTCACTTCCATACGTTAGAGTTCGTATCATAATACTGTCATGCAGTAACTTTTTCACTTCCATGGCCACTTCCCTGTTTCTTATCACTGCTTTCAAGGAACCAGCAACTTTTCTTCCCTGCTGTACCCTTTCAAGCACTTCACCCTCCAAACCTCCAGCCTTACTCATCAAACTACCCAAGTACTTAAACGTACTCACATTTTCCAATTCCTCACCATCCAACCTCGCTGTACATTCACTGACTTTACCCCTCTCAAAGACCATCACTTTACTCTTCCCTACATTCACCTTTAGATTCCGTTTCTTACACACTCTCCCAAACTCATCCACCAAGCCCTCCAGCTCCCCTTCGTCTTCACTCAACAACACAGTATCATCTGCAAACAACAGTACAGGGAGTTTCCAAACATTACCCTCTCTCACTAGGGCCACTCCAAGATCCACTACCCTACCTTGTACCTCTTTTATTACCCCATCCATGTACAGATTGAACAACCATGGAGACATGACACATCCCTGTTTCAACCCAACCTTCAAAGAGAAAAATTCACTCAGTTCACCATCCACACGCACTGCAGCCTTAGCACCATCATACATACTCTTCACAGTATTCAACAGCTTCCCATCTGCTCCATATATTCTTAATACTTTCCACAATCCTTGTCTATCCACCCTGTCATATGCTTTCTCCAAATCCATGAAAGCCGCAGAAAGTTACTCTTAAGAATTAGGTATATACGTAATAATTAGAAAAAATTTAAATAAGCTGATATTAGCGGGCCCCCCTTTCTTGCTTGGCCTCCCCGGAATAGCCGTCTATGGCGCCGCTTTCATGCTTGCCCCCCCCCGGAATAGCCGTCTATGGCGCCGCTTTCATGCTTGCCCCCCCGGAATAGCCGTCTGTGGCGCCCATTTCTTGCTTGTCCCCCCCCCCCCAGAATAGCCACCTAGATCCTCCTATGCTTGTGAGTGTAATTATAATGTTGGAGTGGCTTTGGATGTGTGTGTAGTCTGTGAACCAAGTGTAATCTGCCCACCTTAAGCCGACTGGGTGCAGGCACACTAGTAGGCGACACTGATTCAACCAGAGCACCCCTTATGTCTGCCAGAGCGGTAAGTGGCTCGGTGAATGCTTCCTAAAGCTTCTACAACTCTTGCTTGAGGCGAACCCGCGTCCACCAGCGTGCGAGATGCACACTCTACCACCACCACAGAGGCTCATATATATATATATATATATATATATATATATATATATATATATATATATATATATATATATATATATATATATATATATATATATATATTCAAGGTGGTGTTCTATCGCCTTTACTATTTATATTGGTCATTGATTACATTATGAAACGCGTTGGAACAGAAACCGGTGCAGGTATACTTTGGGGAGAGAACAGGAAACTTTTGGATTTAGATTATGCAGATGATATAGTTTTGATTTGTGATGGGCCAGAAGAGATGCAGAGAGTGTTGGACTGTTTGGTGAGTGAAGGTCGCAAAGGTGGGTTTGGTTATTAATTGTGGAAAAACTGAAATAATCAATATGAATATGGAAAATGCGCAGGAATGTGTAATTGGAGGTATGGTTGTAAAGCAAGTTGATAGGTTTAAATATTTAGGTACTTATTTAGCCAAGGATGGTTCTTTGAACTTTGAATTCGAGGAAAGGTTAAAGAAGGCTAATCAGGCAATGGGAATGCTTAAAAATATTTGGAATAATAACTCATTCTATGCATACAAAAATCAAACTTTATAAGGTAATGGTTAGGAGTATCTTAATTTATGGACACGAGTCTTGGTACAGCACAGTGACTATGGAAAATAAATTCTTGGTGTTTGAAAGAAAAGCACTTAGAAGAATATTAGGAGTTAAGTGGTGGGAAAGGATACCAAATAGTAGAATTAGAGAAATAACGGGAGTGCAGCCGGTCGATGAATATGTTAGATTCTCACGATGGAAGTGGCTAGGACATGTGTATAGGAGACAGGGAATAGTACGAGGTACACCAGGGTGGGTGGCACTTGGTAGGAGAGGTAGAGGAAGGCCAAAAGAGACGTGGGTGAGGACAATGAGACGGGAAGCTGGAGATGAGTGTTGGGGAGATCTTGAGGAGTTAGCACAAGATAGGATGTGGTGGTGTGAGTTCATCGAGGCCCTATGCATCCCCGAGGGTGCCACAGGAAATGATTGATTGATTGATATATATATATATATATATATATATATATATATATATATATATATATATATATATATATACGAAGGAAAAGAAATAAAGAAAAAGGGAATGTGAGATTACATCGCCATGGAGAAAAAAATTTAAAAAAGGGGATTCGGAAGACGACAAAAAGAGGAGAACGTAATGGATAGTAACAAAAGAGAGGAAGAGAAATTAGAGTCCATAAATCCTCAGTACGCCTGTTCCACCACACCCTATAGCTTGTGCTGCGGCTGTGAAATGGTGGGAGAAAGAAGGAGTGAAAAGTAGAGGGAAAGCACTCTAGCCAGAGAACGCTTGTGTGTACACTGTACAGGAAGAAAATGGACAGAAGAACAACAATGAGAGAGAGAGAGAGAGAGAGATGCATAGAATGAGTTATTTATTCTGCATTCGCATTCGCAGCAAAAAAAAAAGAAAAAAAGAAAAAAAGTGAGTGTACAGAAGTGAAGCAGATGGAGAAAAAAGCAGAGAGGTGATCTAGAGCGAAGTGTACAGTACGAGTAAAAATAAAGTGTGAATGGCTTGGGATGGAGGGAGAATGTGCTGATGTGGTGAAATAACAGGACTTGGGTGGTGGATTTGTCACAGCCGACCTGGTTAAATTCATGGATTGGGAGGCTGCCAGTTGTGAGGAAAACGTTGATGGAATTCCTGTAGAATTTGAAGATGAATTTAACAACATTGAGTTAGCTCTCCATTTCTGATTTTATTGTATAACTTGCACAGGTAAGAGGATCATAAAGATCTATAATGTACTCTACACAAATTCTTAAATATTGTACTGAACTGCACAGTGCATCCCAGTGCCATATTTTTTGTAGCCTATATCGAAACAAAGGCATAACGTTGCCTTGGAACTGACAGCTATGAAGTCCCATACTAGGCCCTGAACAAAATTCTTATTTGATATCATATGCAATGTTTTCATTTGTGACTCACTGCGATCCATCTGTCAGCATTCTTCTGTCCGATCCTTTTTATGTAAATCCATATTCCAGGAAATATTGGGTTTTATACAAATAACTCAGTTATTCATTTTCAGCTACAGAATCTCAACCTGAAATTCATTTCAGACCACATTAGGCCGTTGTCAAAAAGACTGGTTATCAAGACATGGTCCACTGTTGACACACAGCGTTTTGTCATCCCAGCCATCAGAGCCAAAAATCAGCTCAATTCTCACCTTCGCTCATGGCTGTCTTCAAAGGGCTGTGCCTTAGTACGAGTATTTAAGTTTAGTACATTGATACAGTTTCTTCTTATAAGTTATAAGTTTATGGCAGTATTACTAGTGCTTTTCCTAAAAGATGTCCTCCATACGATTTTTCCTGAATGTACTTCGTTCTCCAATAAGCAGCACAATAAGGAAGACATTGTCTGCACTACGAGGATAAGAACGGGCACATGTGTGTGAGGCGGAGTGTTATGTTGCCGTGGTTATTCATCTTGCAAACGTAACGTATTTTTGTTCTGGTTGGTGCACTTGGCTCGGTTTTTTAAACTGATATCAGATTATTGTCAGCTGGGGGATTTTCTAGCCGTCGAGGGCTGTCAAATTTTTCAAGAGTGGCTCTTTCTCTACTGCTGATATCCCTCATGCTCACCAAATCCCACCTCCTGCCTACTGTATGCCACTCCAGCTCAACCTACCACCTGATGCCTGGCTTATCCCTTTATAATAATTTATCCTTCCATCCCAGTTCCTCTTGTACTTAATGTACATCGTCAATCTCCAAATGTTTTCGCTGTGGCTCTTATCTTAAATGCAGTCATTATTCCATACGAATTTCCTCATTGCTAATATGTTCACATCATATGTCGTCATCCTTCTTCCTATGCTTTATGATTCTGTGCTGGTCTTATATGCAAACTCATCCAACGGCACTAATAATTGTATGGTCTATAGTCCATCCCCTCTCACGGCTGCCTCCACTACCAATTTACATAACGTCCAACTTTGCTGTGGCATAAACTTTACGTAGCATTTTTATCATCAATATACTAATATTGACTGGAATCCTTTTTGCTTCCCAAACATAAACTTCGCCTGTCAGTGCAAAGTAACCTCTCGATCTACCTGTCAATCAACCTACCTTCCTATAACCTTTCTCTGATTTATCATGTATTATTTTATCATCCACAAAAATCATGAAGAGTTGCTCACACGCTAGACACAAGATCGTTCTTCTCACAGTGGAACTGAGAGGCAAGAAGTTGTGTGGACCTATATGTAGCCAATGGAGCCGATTTGGATCCCACAGACAAAAGCTGAACTGACGAAAAGATTCTCTGGAAAACTTAAGTATGTTGACTTATCCCGGAATCAGAGCAAGCTAAATGCTATTTTTTTTTTTTTTTAATAAAGTATCGTAATGACTTCTGTTGATTTTTTTTTTCCACCTTCGACTCTGAAACTCTTAATATTCTCAATTTCACACATGAACTTTGCTCATTATTCAGCTCTGATTATTTAAATATAGCCTCTCTCTCTCTCTCTCTCTCTCTCTCTCTCTCTCTCTCTCTCTCTCTCTCTTTCCCGTGTTTACCCCATCAGCCGCAACAATCAGGCTTATAATGGCCTCCATTCAATCCTTTACCGCAAAACACACTGACTCACCTGCCCTTTTCTTTACCCAGTCTTTCTCCTCACTCTCCATCACTATAAACACCACTTATCCTCACATTTCCTGTTAAATGACCAAGTATTTTCAAAATCATTCTTATTTTGACTCCAAATGTAGAGTGTGTTAATTTATGACGAATGTTTTTATTACCATATGTGATTTTATATAATATCTACCTATCTATCTATCTATCTTTCAATCTACTTATATATATATATATATATATATTTGAGGGGGTGCTTACCATCCACTCGATGTAGTGCTGCTCTTGGGTGGCTGCCCTATCCTCTCTTCCTTCCTTCTTTCCGTCCTTTTCTGTCTTTCCTTCATTCTTTCCTCTTCCTTATGCCAACGTGTGACCACACTCCCCTCTTCTCTCTTTTTTTCCATTATACTTTTCTCTTCTTTCGGCCTCTGGGTGACTCTACACTGAATAACAAGCCAAATGGTTTCCTGTACACCAGGAAACCATTTACTACACTGGGTGGTAACCATATAACCAAATAATAATGCCTGGTGGTTTAGTCGATAATTAAAGCGCGCCAGGCGGATGTAGCCTGTGCAGGTTTATATACATGGGTGGCTAGGGTTTATTGCTCAAGTAATTCTTCTCAGGGATGAGCGAGGCTGGTCACTCTCATCTTAAATGTCAGGACCAACTTGCCTAGCCCCGGGCTGCAACGCTCTTCATGGGGCAACACAGGATTAGGTGACGGTGATATATATATATATATATATATATATATATATATATATATATATATATATATATATACATATATTGTTACGGAACAGAGAAAGATAATGTACACTTTAAGTGAGAATACTAAAAATCACTACTGTCCCGTAAAGTTCCAGGTTCAAAACAAAGAGTTAGGTAAAATTACAAGTTAAAATTTAATGCTCAAACTAACAACAAAACATTCAGGACTCATAAGGATAATATAATGGCAAAAAACAGGTTAAATATATGACTAACTGCAATAGCCTCTATTAACACGAAATTAGCATGAGTAAATTTATCTAAGTCAGCCCTGATAAAATGAAAATACACTGGGTAATGCTCAGTTAATGCAAGATAAATTATTACAGATACAAAATATTATTAATGATGGCTGACAATAAGAACCTTACATGAAATACAAAAAACCTCACTAGGCCTACGAATTAACACCTTATGCTACACAGCACAAGAACAAAATGCAACAACACTCATACTCAAATTACACAGTTGCTAGATGGTTGGAGACTTCCTGTGCACTCACAATAATAACTGTACAGGGGAGGACAGAGATGTGAACAAAATGAGGAGTAGATCTAAGTGGCAATAATGTAGAGACTGAGCTCATTATATAGGGGCCGGCAGAGCTTGATACAACTTGTAAGAAGGACGCGCAAATGAAGCCATGGGGACAAAGAGTTGACAATCCCGCTCTGAACAACAGAAAGAACGACTTTACTATAACGGTAGAAGGGGGGAGTGAGGTAGAACACGCTCGTGATCAAACAGGCAGCACACTGTACGTTAGAATTACACAAAGGATGATGAAATCATAGGCTATGTAACACCTCCCCACAAAGAAAAAGAAATTTACAAAGGAAATTTCTTATTACTCTAAAACAATCTGTCTAAAGTCTAGATAAGCAATCTGCAATAACATTTTCTTTCCCCTTGACATGTTGTATGTCTAATGAATACTCCTGAAGAAGTAAACTCCATCTTGTCAATCTCTGATTTTTATCTTTAAACTTACTAAGGAATTTCAGTGGGTTATGATCGGTATAAATGACTATGGGGTTAAAACCAGAACACAAATAAAATGAAAAATGCTGTAAACCCAAAATCAAGGCCAAAAGCTCTTTCTCAATAGTTGAGTAGTTCTTTTGAGGTGGACTGAACTTCTTACTGTAATAAGATACAGGGTGTTCAATACCCTGATCATCCTCTTGCAGCAAAACAGCCCCAGCTCCTGTATCACTTGCATCAACAGCCATCTTAAAAGGCTTAGCAAAATTTGGAGTAGCGAGCACTGGCTAACTTAATAGGATAGCTTTAAGTTTGTTGAAAGAGGATTCACAGTTATCGGTCCAGACAAATTTAACTCCCTTTTTCAGTAGGTCTGTAAGTGGTGATACAAGAATTGAAAAGTTAAGAACAAATCTCCTGTAATAACCTACCATTCCCAAAAATCTTTGTAGCTCTTTCCTACTTTTAGGTCTGGGAAGATCACTTATAACCTGAACCTTAACTGCTGGTGGTGCAACATGTCCATCACCAATTACGCACCCAAGGTACTTAACTTTAGCTTGACCAAACTCACACTTTGATAAATTAGCTACAAGATTAGCCTGAACCAAACGCTCAAGAAATTTACTGACATGGCATAGGTGATCTTTCCAGTTGTCACTGAAGATTAATACATCATCAATATAAACAACACACCCTGCCAAACCCTCTGTTACAACATTCATGAGCTTCTGAAATGTGGCTGGTGCATTCTTCATACCATATGGCATTACAGAACATGCAAGTCTTTCCTAGTGTTACAAAACATGAGATCTCCCTAGCATGTTCAGTCATAGGTACTTGCCAGTATCCCTTTAACAGATCAAACTTACTTATGTACCTAGCCTTTCCGATCTTGTCTATGCAATCTTCCATGCGAGGGAGAGGGTAAGTGTCTGTTTTGGTTATCTGATTAACACGTCTGTAGTCGATGCAAAGCCGCTGTGACCCACCTGACTTAGGGACTAGAGTGACAGGAGAACTCCACTCGCTCTGACATGGCTCAATCATCTTGTGGTCCAACAGGTAGCCAAGCTCCTTCTGGATGAGAGGAACTTTCACTGGGTTCACACGGTAAGGAGGCAGTTTAATTGGCTTTGCGTCTCCAACATCGACATCATGCATCAACACAGTGGTTCTTCCTGGAGTGGCACGGAACACTTGCGGGTACTCCTGCAGTAATGCCGAAAACTCCTGCCTTTCCTCGGGAGGTAGATGAGAAAGCTTAGTCTGGAGATCATTCATGATATCAGGATTCTTCCCCAAACTATCACTCAGGCTCATACTGCATGGGAGAGCTTCACTTGCAGACTCGGGTGGAACAGCTACAGTGCAGACTGGATTATTTTCGTCCCGCCTGTGATATAACTTTACCATGTTGATGTGACATAGTTGCTTGTTCTTTCTACGATCTGGTGTGGCGATGACATAGTTGACATCACTGAGTTTCTTCTCCACGAAATAAGGACCACTAAACTTGGCTTGAAGAGGTTACCCATGCACCGGTAGCAGAATCAAAACCTGATCTCCTGGCTGAAAGTGGCGTAACCCGGACTTCTTATCATACCAAGTCTTCATCTTCTCCTGAGCAGCTCCTAAATTCTCTCGCGCCAGTTGTAAAGCAGTGGACAGCCGTTCTTTGAACTTCATCACATACTCCAGCAGGTTGACGTTATCTTCCTCCGACAGGCAGCATTCCTTGAGTAACTTAAGGGGTCCTCTTACTTCATGGCCAAACAGTAGTTCAAAAGGTGAGAAGCCCAGTGATTCATTTGGAGATTCTCTTGCGGCAAATACAACGAATGGAAGACCTTTATCCCAGTCTTTCTGATGTTCCAAACAGTATTTCTTGAGCATCGATTTGAGTGTTTGATGATATCTCTCCAACGCTCCTTGGGTCTGGGGATGGTAAGCTGAAGACGTGATCTGGGTGATGCCCAACTCTTTAAGAGACTGCTTGAAAACATTTGACATGAAATTACTTCCCCGGTCTGACTGTACCTCCTTGGGCAGACCAAACTTTGTGAAGAACCCTAGCATTTCCTTAACCACGTTCTTTGCAGAGATATTTCTAAGTGGAATGGCTTCAGGATAACGAGTAGCCATATCAATCAGGGTCAACACATAAGAAAATCCTGAAGAAGTCTTAGGAAGAGAGCCCCCAATATCCACCAACACACGGGTGAATGGTGCCTCAAAAGGAGGAATGGGAGCTAGAGGTGCAACCTTTTCGGTCTGATTACACTTCCCCACAACTTGACAGGTGTGACAAGACTTACAATACCAGGAAACATCTCTGAAGATACCTGGCCAGTAGAAGTGTTTCAAAATGCGTGCCACAGTCTTCCTCACTCCAAGGTGTCCTGCCAAACTGGAATCATGAGCCACTCTAATGATATCCTGCCTACAAACACGAGGGATGACAACTTGATGTACAACCTCCCATTCACAGTCGGCTGATGCTCTTGGGGGTCTCCACTTTCTCATAAGTACTCCTGACTGTACATAATAACAAGTAGAAGCACCGGCTGACTCTTCTTCACTGTAAGCAGAGTTAGCTAGACCTTTCAACTCAGGGTCAGCAACCTGCAACTCAACCAACTCTTGACGAGACAAATTATCAACACTACGGGGTACTGCCTCATCTGGTGAGTGGTCCAAATTAGCAAGAAAAGTGTCAGCTAGGATAACATCATCATCATCATTATCCTCTAAGTCACCAGTAACTTTAGACTTAGCCCTAGTGACA
>NC_136959.1:16357188-16402188 GCF_032717465.1 Coenobita brevimanus
CTTGCGCTGTACAGCAGCATGCAAATGTAGAACATCTGATGACGATTGTAGCAATGTCGAAGCCCAACAATGACACTGTGTAAAACACACTGCCACTATGCCTGTTCATCAATTTGCAATCTGCAACTTGTTGTAATATAAATGTGTTGTCAGCCATCCTGGATTTATGTTTATGTTTATTACTTAATTAAGAGAAAAGTAATATCAATAAAATAATTAATGTACAATGACTTTATAGTGGGTTTTAATAAGGTTTTACGGTCGTCATAATGATATACGGACGAGGCACCACTTGTAAAAATGATGCTTTTGAGTTTAAGGCGGCCATCTTGGATTTACCCGTCTGACGGTGTCAGCTTGAGAGATACAGCTTGGCAAACAGCAAAAATGGATTCTGCACAAAAAAACACCCTAGAAAAGCTTATTTTCCAACTTTGACTCCAAAATGCCTGGAGTTGTCCAAATACCTGAAAACCGGACTAGACTATGATGAGTAGCGGTGAACGGAAGACTTACTGAAGGTCCACCTGCTACTTATGGTGCATGCAGTACTAGTCAGCTGTGTGTTCAGGGCCTGTATTCTTGCTACGTAAGGACGCTCCCTAACACCTCTTCCTCTGTGATTTATTTTTGGATATGGCTAGTTAGTATCCTTTTGTACGTTTTTTACGCAGAGAACGGCGATATCAGAAGAAATTATATGATACAGGCTTGGACAGTAAGGTGTAAAAAGCTAAATACATCGCTTAGGAAAAGGTGTTAGGGAGCTTCTTTCACCTACGAGAATAAGGGCTCATGTCTTCCACGTCAGTCCTTTTCAGCAAGACAATTTACGCCATCACAGCTGTCTTATGGCGCCAGAAGCACCTGTGTTTTGTATACATCAGTAACAATCTCAGAACAAACGAAATCACCTTTTGATCATTGCATATATTTTAATCATCTATCTATCTATCTACCTATCTATTGCCAGACGCCCAAATTCCCTGCACATTTGTTGACTTTGTATCTGAGTTTTATTCGCCCCTGTTTAGAGTACAAGTCTCATGACATAAGTAATCTCTTTCATTAGGGTTTCAGAGGAATTCTTAAACATACATAGCATTTTGCCTTAATATCAGTCCAATTAAGTTGTATCCACAATTGAAATATATCGATCGAGCAATTTCAGCAATGTCGTTACTGCAACTAGGAGCGTGCCATTCCACTTGCCTGATATAATTCACACTTTCAGATAATTCAGCTTCCTTCAGAACGCGTATATTATAAGCTTAGGGAAATTATAGTTAATTTGTCGCTTTGGGTATTTTACAGTAAAGTGGCAGTTTTGAGATGAGCCACATAAGTAACAATGGTTTTCAATAATATACTTTCCAGCGATGGACGTAGACCCGCTGTACCTTTTAAAATTTCAAAAGCATCCTAGTTTTGGCTATCAGTGAGGCGCCTTTTCACTTCTTTTTCTATTTATTTCTTTTTTAAGCAATATGGTGGTGAATTCTGTGACAAACAACCGCACAACACCTATTACTTTTCAGCAGGCTTTCCAGATATGTGTGTGTGTGTGTGTGTGTGTGTGTGTGTGTGTGTGTGTGTGTGTGTGTGTGTGTGTGTGTGTGTGTGTGTGTGTGTGTGTGTGTGTGTGTGAAGATCGTCTGTGATTTGAATATTTTTGTTGCCGTGCATTACGATCTGCTCCATTATTCATAGCATAATATTGTCGCCCTCCAGCTTTCCTCGCTAACTCAAACATTCATACACAGTTGGCGCTAGACAACTTACTGTAAGAGGATTATATGCATTCAGTATTCAGAATCAACACACTCGAGGTAATCCACATCAAATATCCTTATCCCAGTAGAAGTGTATTTGTTGTCTAGGGATCAGAATAATTATCCATAAATTTTTAGGTGGTGTTCGAGGGGTTAGAGAGTTGATCTGCTATCCGCATGGAGGGAAGTTCATTCCCACTCTGGGGTAGGAAAGTTTAAGGATTTGATTTTCCCTATATGAAATAAAAGATCCTTCTTTAGATCCACTAACATGCTATGAAAACACCTCCGTTAATACCAATACACCGGTCCGGAATGAGACAGTCCTAGCATAAAACAATGAAGACGGCTGGTATCAATGTTCGGTGATGGTGTGTGGTGATGTGATGTTTGTTGATACGAAGGTGCAATACTGGACACACACACACACACACACACACACACACACACACACACACACACACACACACACAATAGTCTGCAAATATTAAGCGTACTGAATATAATAAGCATTGCATTCTCTTGCGGCTAATACCCCTCCCCCTCCGCCGCTCTGGAAAAATCATACAACTATTGTTTTCCCTTCCTGCCTCAAACAGCCCAAACATAACCGAAAGCAGCGGGGCACGTTCTGAAAAATATAGTTCCATCATTTTTAGTCCAAATATCCTTATGGACTAAAGAATTTTCTTGTGTGAAAAATAATTTAATGCGGGATTTGGCCCATTGTTGTTGTTGTTGTTTCTCCGTTGGGTAAGCCACAAGCGGACCATCCTGGTTGGGGAATACTTGTATGTGAGTTTCTTAACTATCAAGATTTAAGCACACACACACACACACACACACACACACACACACACACACACACACACAATATTTTACAGCTAGTTCTGCCATTGCTCTCCCTCTGTCTGTCTGTGTATCTCTTACCTACCTACCAACCTACCAACCAGTCCATCATTCTTTTTTTTTTCTTTTCAATTTTACGTCCAAGTCTCCCACCTCTTATTTCCACTCTTCTCACACTGTTCGGCATCATCTTATCTCATATCTTTTCGTCGCTTCTCCCCTTCTCCTTGCGGGTCTTCATTTATTCTCTCCTTTTTCACTCCTCCTTCCTCTGCTGTCCTCCTCCCCCCCAGCACACCCCTCTCCCTAACTCCCTTCCTTCGACATTTCCCTCGCCTCTCCACCTTACCTCACTAACTTATTCTGAGTTTTACAGCTTCCTTATCCTTTGGTTTTCATTTTCTTTGTTAAAACTATTACGTGTTTCATAAATATTTGAGGTCACCTTGCACATATTCTCTCACTCTCTCTCTCTCTCTCTCTCTCTCTCTCTCTCTCTCTCTCTCTCTCTCTCGTACTTCCCATCAATTAAAAAATACTTTAATAATATAAGAAAACTGGTCACTAGATCTATTCAGTATATACATCAGGGCAAGTTATGGCCAAGTTCAAAAGTGCACTATTAAATCAAATACAGAAAAGGCATATCTGTCTCTTACTGTAGCTGTCAAGGCAGTGTGGAAATCCAGAGACCTGTATATTAACCATAATATCCATATGAAATACAGAAGTTGCTTCCCTGCTGTACACACGACCAGGCAGACGGGGTAAAGATATTCCGATCCATTATCAAATCTCCACTTACTTGTCTATTACTACTTCGTATCTGCCTGTTTTATTACACTACTGCTGAATGACGAATCCTGAAAGTTACACTGAGCACGTTCGACAAAATAATATGTGACTGTGACGTGCTTGAACAGCCATCCTTCCATTCACCAAGACCACCAACCTTCTCCTTCTTCTTATCCTTATTACTCCTCTTCGTCTGTAGCTTGTATTCCTCTTTGCATGTAGTTTGCCTTACATTTCCCTGTCAGTTTCACCGATATGTTCATCCTTACACACTTTTTTATTTTGTTTTCTGCTGTGATATCTGCTTCTGTTAGTGTATAATCATCATTTTCATACAGAATGCGCATGTCTTGCTCAAAATAACATTCACTTTCTCACTGTACATCTCTCCACATCCCAACATGCAGACTGTATTACATGTTCCTGGCCCATCCATACCCGTCTCGTCACAGGTGCATCCATACGTTTATCCAGAGTACCGTAATTACTTCCTTATTAACCTGCAAATCACTCACGACATTCCTACACAGATTCATCCGTAACATTTTCAGCATAATTTTCACATCTCATCATAAGCACTTCCATTCTTCATAATTTAGTGAATATATTGCCCAGATTATATCCACACTCAATATCGAACTGTTTATATCTGCTCTTGTACCCTTATCACATTCCGCATACCCAGCATCTTTACACACACACACACACACACACACACACACACACACACACACACACACACACACACACACACACACACACGCGCGCGCGCGCGCGCAAACACACAAACCGGGAACTTGTAACGATCCCTGACAACCCAGGTAGTAACTTCTGTGGTCCCTGGACAAGTGGGCTGGTGTGGTGAGCTGAGGGGCCGGGTCTGGGTACAAGCGATACAGAAGACCACTTGAGTCTCCTTATGTCTTTATGGGACCCCTATGTCTCTACGGGGGCCCTAAATAAAGCAAAAAAATATTAAATATATTTTACTCTCACGTGCATTAGTTCTGATTGAAATGTATCTGAATGCTTTAAAAATAACACTGTAGCCAAGATAACAGATACTGAACACTTACCAGGGCTTCAGTAATCGATGCCCGTTATTTCTTTCTTTTCGCAAAGCAAGTGTCCTTCCAGTAATAAGACCATTATTTTACATAGTTTCATTTATAGGACCACTTTTTAAAATACGGGGTTTTCTAGATATAATTTTTTTAGTAATATAATCTGCATTATTTTATTCCCGTGCAGGATCTTGGACCTTCTTTTCTAGTACACGTAACCCTGACTTAATAATTATTTATTTGTATTAATAATTTACCAACAGCATACTTTCTCGTAGTAGTATTGTGGGTAAGTGCAATAATTATTCGTCAGTATTAATAGTACTGAAATGCTTGCATGACTTTAAGCACAGAATGTGGTGTGGTGCGATGTAGTGCCATGCAGTGAAGTGCAATGATTTGTTATGACGTAATGTGATGCCATGTGGTGCAGTAGTGTTGCGTGGTGTGGCCGTTGTAATATTGCTGGTGTCCGGCATCAACAACGTAAATGTCGTTTTATAGCAACACAGTTTCCCGACTTACCCGCCACAGAGTGCAATGTCTATGTGCAAAACAGATATTCACAGCAAACCGGAAATCTGACCGTCCTGTTTACCGTCATTATTACCAATTTCCAGTTTCATCGCAAAAGAACTTTCCTCATAATTAACTGCCATGAGATACGGTTCTGTCTTTAGCATCAGTAAAATTCAGCAATATATTTCTTTAAACCAGCTATGAGGACATGGTCAGATTTAAATCATATATTTAAGGCATCTGAAATAACTAGCAAATAAACCAGCAGCGTACGTCAAAAACCTACTCGTAAAAGTGTACTCGCAGAGGAGTTTTCAAACATGTAAGTGGTTGGAAAATGCAAAAGGTTGCCCATACGGACATACCAGTTTATTTTTGCCACAGACTTTCAAGTATTTTATATAAGTGGCTTATTGAACATGGCTCTGCAATGTAGGACTTTGAGGTTAGGTGGATATACGCAGTCTCCTGGTTACTTTCCACATTTCAAACTTGCCTAATATTTTGCGTACACTTGTGCATTTACTATATTTGATATGCCTTGAAAACATGTATTTGGAGAGACGTATTTAAAGACTTTTTTTTTTCTTTATGTCTTAGCCATTCCGTTTGACTTCTTTTCGTAGGAGAAACTGTAGTATAGTTTGATACGCTCATCTGCTAAACATTTGTCTAACTGATGGACAGTTATGACAGCGTACAGCAGAATTAATTTTGTACAGCTATCTATGAAATAATTTAGAGGAACAGATGGAGAATATGCGATTTAATTAGAAATATTGTGTAAAGGGAAATGTGGGTGATAATCAGGTAAATATTTCTAAACAGTTTTTCCTTATGAGCCAAATGAAAGGTGAGGTACTGATAAACTTGTATGCATGGAATGGCTGGAAGACGAGGAACGCCAAGGACGAAATAGAGGGCCATTTGATATGCATATGTGGAAGTAAATGTATGGAAGGACCATTATTTCGTCGGAATACAAATCCCTGGATGTCCCATTATGAAGGCTATCCTCCTCAGGACGCTGTGTGATTTTTTGCCTGCTTAATATCCTGTCTATTCTGTCTATTCTGCTACGGTCCTGTGCATCTAAACAGAAACTGGAATGAAAATTAGATACCGTTTCTTTTCTTGGCACTCCCATAAGGAAATGGAAATGGAAAGAATGTAAACAGGAAGCTGTGCCAAGGCATAGCAAATCCGTCCTAGGCAGTCACTTGAGTGCTGACGTATAAACACAACAGGATATCTAGTCAAAGATGTCATATATCAAATTTGGAGCAAATCGGGTGAAAATTGACGATTTTATGCCCATCTGAAATTTTAAGCTCCGCCCACCTGACATTGACCTCCCTACCCCTAACTGGGGGGTGACCCTCCTGACGTAATGAGCCATTTTATAAGATGCAGATTTGAATGATGCACATTTAGGTTTTGGTTTCATGTCGATATGACGAATTTGAAATGAGTTATGGCGAAAAAACGATTTTCTGCTTTACATTTTTTGAGCCTACAGCCAGGGCCTTGGCCCAATTTGGCCCAAAATTTAATCAGGTGATCAGAAGGTCATAGCCCAACATCACTGTAATTTTTGTCAAAGTCGCACAAGCAGCTTTCGCGTAAAGTTGTCAACAAACAGACAGACAGTCAGACAAACCGAGTGAAAACAATTCCCGTCCCCGAGCCCCTACTGGCGGAGACGGGTAATTACGGTAGTTTTTTGTTTCATCTTTGGTTTCAAACACCTTTAATCCGATGGCGTATTTTTTTTTTTTTTTTCATTTATTTTTTTTATTTATTACCTCCGAAAACGGAGCTCGATGGGGTTATATCCACCCCTGTTTTTTTCTTTGTCTCTGTGTTTGTAAACGGGATATCTCTTTTTTTTTTTTTTTTTTTCGATGAAATTTTGTAGATAGGTGAGTCATGGACCAAGGAAGAGGTGATTAAATTTTGGAAGTGATATGAAATGTCTGGTATTTGGCGTTGGCGGAGGTGTGAGGTCTGTGAGTGCTGTATTCTTGTTTATTTATTTTTTGTTTGTTGCATTAATTATGCGTTATCAACAGATGACTGTTTTCTGGCTGGGAGATTGTTCGGACATGAAGGACTAAATATATCTTGAAAATTACCGTTTCACCACAAGATAACCTTCCCAAAATGAAGGAAGACATCCAATGGTAGGAAAGAACATAGGCAACGCAACGCTGTTGCAACACTCCATCTGACCAAGCACATACCCACCACCTCCGTGCACACCTAACCAAGCGCATAACGGCCCTTCCCCTTCCCCTCCTTTTCTTTTAAAGATGGGTGTAAAGAGAACGCCTTGGGGACACATGACGTGGGCCCTTCTGGTTCCTTGCAAAGGTTGCATGGATATCGCTAGGATTTTTCTTTTTAATTTTTCGTTACTTAAAAAAAAAAAAAAAAATAGGACACATCATGCTACCTATTAAAAGGCACCAGTTCATTATATGACACATAACTATGTGAAATTTCATGACTCTATGGTGGATACTTTCTGAGTTCAGGCCCGGAAAAGAAATCTCTACACCAGCCAGCCACCCTGTCGCCCTGCCGCCCAGCTATACGGACGGACACCTATTGATCCCAGTGACAACAACACCCTCCTCTGACTCTGTCAGGTAGAGGGTAAAAAACAAACAAACAAACAAGGAGTACTCAGAGTGCAACACCCGTGTCCACCAGCTGATGTATGGGCCGAACTTTGCCTGTGACCTTAACTTTCGGCAAGTTATTCCCAAAATCAGATTACTTCATTCTTGCCTAACTGTTTTAGCTGACTTTTTACAATGACCTTGAACTCTGCTGTATCCTTGTGGTCTTGAGTTTTGACTGGCTGTTCTCAAAATTGAATATATATTTTTTTGCTTTAGCCCAAAAACCAAACATGAAGTCCAGTCTACATCAGATCTGATAAGATGATCTTGCAGTGGGAATTTTACCTTTGACCTATCTCACCACTTTCTTGGGTGATCCTCAACTCATCCACAATGTCTGACCCAAATCTGATAAAAACTGCCTGTTATTTCATTCACCCAAAGACAGCTGAGTCGAACGTAGACCTTGCCTTGAAACACTCACCTTTAACTGATTGTCCTAAAAACTGAATCCCATTATTCTTCTCTGATCCTTAACACTTCCACAAAGTTTGGTGAAATCGATTAAAGCTGTCACTGACCTTTGACCTGTTATCCTAACAAAGCAATAGTTCTACACTTTGTCTGACCCTCAGTTCTTCTACCAAGCTTGGTTCAGATCAGATTGAAACTGAGTTATTTTGCTACAAAAAATTCATGCAAGTCGAATTTGACTTTGTCTTGTGACCTTGACCTTTGATTGGTTGTTCTCAAAATTAAATCACCCCGTTCTTACCTTTCCTTTAATTGTTTCCTCAAGTTTGTTCGAAACAGGATAAAAGTTGCATCAGCTGATTTTGCTTGGTCACCGTTTGACCTAATCCTGTAAGCCTGACCTTTGACTGAAAGTAAAAAAAAAAAAGCAGTAAGCTTCTGTGGACTACGTCTCAACTTTTCCACTAAGTACTGTATAATTAAAATCAGACAAAAACTTAGTTATTCTGTTAACACTCATGCAAACACACACACACACACACACACACACACACACACACACACACACACACACACACGCGCGCGCGCTGCTAAAAACATACCTGTTCTCGTTCCGCGAGTGTAAAAATGCGTCACCAGGTTGAAGGCATTTTAAAAAAATTTACTATTTTTTAATACACAATATTCCAGTTCTACTTCCCTTGCGCTTTTTAAAGAATGATTTCTACGTTAGTTCTGTGTATTGTCTTAGAGTGTTGCCTTGTCACTATTACACTGAATTCTGTTTCACTTCAAACCTGGTATAATATTTGCAAATAACTGTGCATACTATACGTTGCTTCGAACATTTTTTGAAAGAACTGAGCTTACTTTTCCACTTTTAGTTTCCAGTTACTATAAAACTTTCAAATGTAGAACTTTGCTCTATTTCTGTTCGTCTGAAGAATGTTGGGATATAAATTTAGATTAGCCAGTATTTATCCTTTCTTTCCTGTGTAACCATACGTACCGGTCTCTCTCTCTCTCTCTCTCTCTCTCTCTCTCTCTCTCTCTCTCTTTATATAGATAGATCGATAGATAGATAGATGTATTTATTTATTTATTTATATATGTTACAAGGAATTTGTGTAACCGGTGATATCATGAAATCCCTAGTGAATTCCTGAAATGAGTTTAAACTGGGATGGGTCAATTTATGTTACGTTAATTTAGGCTGCAGTTAGGCTAGGCTGGGATAATCTAAGTTATAATTTACATTATGTTACGCTAGGTTAGTTAAGTTTGGTTAATTTAGATGAACTTTTAACATATCTAAGCATTCATCTACAATACTGTTACATAACCTAACCTGTACTAAACACACAATATCTAAGTATTTTTACCTTCACTATAGTAACGTAAGAATTGACTGTGGCTGCTTTCTAAGTGGATCAGAAATTTCTGTTTCACGAAAGTAGTGTTTTTTAAATACAATTTTAACTGCTCTCATGATGCTGGCTTTGTAAGTAACTGCACAAAAAACTCTTCTTATCTTTGCTTTTATCTGTTTTGTTTGAAAGGTTAATGCATGCAAAAGTAGATGTTTTAACTTTCCTCCATTTTACCTCATTCGTATTCAATCAACCATGTGTTAATATAATCCTGTATCTGTTGTGCAAGATAGAGTTCATTACAGCTACCTTCCTCTTTCTATTTTTTTTTTCTGTCTCATGTGTGAACAGTCTGGGTTGGGACAGTGTTGATCCAACTGGCTTTAAGGGCAATAAGTTTTGTTTGATGTGACATAAAGCAGGACTCATTCACACCCTGCCGTAGTTCCAAAGGCGATACTCGCATTGTGTCACTAGGACCAATGAAGGGCCCTCTCGTTTGGTCAGTTCTGCTATGGTGTTGAGCTTAGACTTCGACTATAAGTACAAGCAGAGAGAATCCAACTAAGTTCTACTCGCTTCCTTCTAATGGCCAGTCTACAGGTACGCTGGAAACGAGGCCCTCTTTAATGCTGAGCTCAAGATCTGACGAATTCCTTCCCTTTTGGGGCTTGGCCAACAGGGTCAAGAAGGCTTTGCCATCAAAGGTGATAACCATCCTTGCTTCTGCGCCTTCTGTTTATCGGTCCAGTTAACCTGACTATTGAAGAGGTTTAGGAACACGGTTACCTAATCCCCTGTCTGACCAGTAACCAAATTATATTATCCAGTATAACCATGGCTGACGTGGTATGGTAAACTGTAGACAACAACGAATGTACACACCTAGTTCCACAGTGAGATCCACACCTGGTATCTCCAACTTCGATCCGACTCTACACACCATGGTATCTAGGAAGTCCGGGATGTACAGCGCTACTCCTCCCCCTCTTTCCTGATCGCATCGGTCCCTATGAAAATAATCTATAGAAAAGGATATGGAATTCTCTAATAAAGACCCCACGAACCTACATCTCTTATAACTGATATATCTTTCTTGTTAGTGGTTCTTAGAGATCTAAGCTCGCTAAATTATTGTCTTTACTCGTACCTTAACCTAACACTGGTAAATACTGCTACTCGGGAAATAGTCAGTACTAAGCAACCCAACAGCGTGACAAATGGGTCGTCCTGTCTAAGATCAACAAAAACAGTTGATGTTGCCAATGAAACAGAGAGAGAGAGAGAGAGAGAGTAGGGGAGGGGGATGGAGATACTCTGAAAACTGAAACATTGTTATAGAAAAAGAGGCAGAGGGAGGTAAGAAGACAAGAAGTTGTGAGAGTATGGGAAAACTCCTAGAATGGAGAGGGAGAGATGGAAAAGTGAAATAAA
This sequence comes from Coenobita brevimanus, assembly GCF_032717465.1. Classification (NCBI taxonomy): domain Eukaryota; kingdom Metazoa; phylum Arthropoda; class Malacostraca; order Decapoda; family Coenobitidae; genus Coenobita; species Coenobita brevimanus. The sequence goes on from NC_136959.1 coordinate 16,368,093, forward strand.
GATGGATGACAAAAAAAATAAAGGTATGAATGGGATGCAAACTGGAAAAAGAGTTCACGTGACAGAGAAAGTTTAAGTACCAAGAAAAATATCGAGATAAAAAATAAAGATGACGGTAAAATAAACTAAGCGAATGACAGACAGAGGAGACCGAAAAATTGAGCTAGGGCCTGAGGCCACCCAGTGAATGTCAAGATGCGTCAGGTTGGCAGTGTGGTGATGCGAGCCACGGGGTGAAGGAGCAACCTGACTCACTGTATCGAATTTTTCTTCAGTCAGGGAGGCTGGCAGGCGATGAGGTGTTAGGCAGAGGGATGATAGGGTACGAGGGAAGGAGAACCCTGCGTGGAGAGTGAGAGACTGAAGTCTGCAGGGAAGGAGGCTTATGAAGGTGAGTGAAAATGAGAGAGTGGTGATGGAAGGATTGAGGGAGGTGGAAGAGTGATGGAGCTGTAGGCAGAGTGATGGCGATGGAAGTGAAGAGTGGGAGGGGGACATCAGATTTCCATTCCAACATGGCAGCTTGAATGAGTCTGGAAGATGCAAATTAAGATGTCTTGCATTCCTACCCTATGCATTTATATCATACGAATCTGTGGATTAACTTAGACACCAGTGACTCATGTTTATGAATCTCTCTCTCTCTCTCTCTCTCTCTCTTTATATATATATATATATATATATATATATATATATATATATATATATATATATATATATATATATATCCAATAAGTAAGAGAGGAAGATGTATAGATCAGATATTAGTTTTTTTAATGCGAGGAAGAAGGAACCAAAGGCTGAGCACGCATTAACGTTCTTCCAAGAAAGAAACAAAAACAATACAAAAGAGAGCCAAATTCAAGATCCATTAATTTCGAGATGCCTGGACAAACTGCGTTTGAAAGACGGGAGATCATAGGAAGTAGGAAATTGTAGGAAATACAGACAGAGGGAGACAGTTCCAGAGTTGACCTGTTGCATAAATGAAGGATTGAGAGTAACGGTTAACTCTTGCATTAGAGAGCTGGTCAATTGTGATGTGTTCGGTGGAAAAGTCTCTAGAGAAGGGAAAGAAATTATCTGTTCATACCATAATGCATCCGAAGAAAGCATATGACAGAGTGAATAGACAAGGACTGTGAAAGGTATTAAAGTGGTTATATAATTGATGCGAGGTTACTGAACGCTGTAAAGAGTATGTATAAGGGTGCTAGGGCTGCACTGCATCTGGGTAGTGAAATATGTGAGTTTTTTTATCTTCAGTGTTAAACTGAAGCAGAGATGTGTCAAGTCTCCGTGGTTGTTCAGTGTTCAGTCTGTGTATGGATGGAGTAATAAAAGATACTAGGTAGGGCGGTGCATATTGGAATGTCTCTTTTGAAGGAAGGTAGGGCATGGAAACTCCCTGCACTGTTGTGTGGAGAGGATATTGTATTGTTAAATAAATATGAATGAGAGCTGGAAGGTTTGGTGAATGAGTTTGGGGGTGTATGAAGAAAACTGAATCTAAAAGTGAATGTAGATAAAAGCAATAATTAAAAAAAAAAATGAAGTTGTCATGCACAGTGAGGCTGGATGGTGAGGAAATGGAGACTATGAGTGCCTTCAAGCACGCACTTATCATGATGAGTGAGTTAGTGTATTTAGATGATGAAGTGCTTAAAGAGCAACAGCAGTGTAGAAAGGTTGCTGGTTCACTGAAAGCACTGATAAACTTGACCATGGGCGTAAAAAAAATCGTTGCATGACTACTGTGATCACCCCTCTAATATATGGAAATGAATCGTGGACCTCGTAGGAAGGGCATATGTCAAGAGAGAGGATAAGTCGAAATAAGTTATCTGAAAGGAACATGCAAAATTACACGAATAAACAGACAGACAAATGAGAAAAATAAAGGAGCGTTGCGGTGTTAATGTAAATATGACTAAAAGTGTTAAATGAAATACTCTGAGATGAATTAGTCATGTGAACAGAATGGAGAAAGGAGTCTGACCTTGAAGATTGTATGTGGCTGAGGTGGAAGGAACGCCATGGATGTGGCTGAGGGATGGAGTGGAGAGATGAGAGAGGGAGTGTGATTTTGAAGGAGGCCGGCCAAATGGCAGAGGACAGGGCGACGTGGAGGTGATTTGTTTGTTGCTACCTCTTGAGGCAACAGATCGATAGATTCATAGTATCAGTGATCCGGGCACACATATGACTGAAGCAGTGAATAGAATCAACCCAACACACACACACACACACACACACACACACACACACACACACACACACATGGGCTGGGTGTGGAGGGCTGCTCTGTATATTAGCCTTGTTTACTTGGAACATGAACTGATATCGACAGGAAGTCATTACATTAAATGGCAAGTACTGTGGATGAACATGAAGTATGAAAGTATATATATTGGTAATTTTTGTTGTACCTTCTTAACTATATGTTCTGCACGCATTCCAACATAATAAGTGCATAAGAAAAGTTAGCTTAGCTTCGATTTCCGCATGATTTCAGACATTACTGCATTATCGTATGCTGACACATTCACATCTCACCTGTACTGTGAGATGACACCGATATTGTTTGGAATACAGTGAAGAATAGAGGCATGTGACAGCTTCCTGGTGTTTCGAGTGTGGAAATGGGACTACTTTAGAACATGAAGTCCATACTGTTTCAACTTTGCAACTGCGAACATTATTGCTTGTTCAACTGCTGACGTCATCTAGTAAAGTTGCTGACTTGTTGCAACCATGTAATTCTATCTATCTATCTATTGCCAGACGCCTCAATCCCGTTTGGGGTGGCCACAAACAAATCGCCTCCAAGTCGCCCTGTCCCCCGCCATTTCACTGCCCTGCTCCCAACTCACACCCCCCTCTCTTATATACCTCTCCACCCCATCCCTCCATCTCATCCTCGGCCTCCCCCTCCCTCTTCCCCCCTCCACCTCACTCACATACAGTCTCTTCGTCAGTCTTTCACCCTCCATCCTCTCCACATGGCCAAACCACCTCAGTGTGTTCCTCATAACGCTTCCTATCACATCAACATCCACACCACAACGCTCCTTTATATCCTCATTCGTCAGCCTGTCTTTTCACGTGACTCCACAGGCTCCTCTTAAATAACTCATTTCCACTGCTCTCACTCTTGACTTGTGTCCTTCCAACAATGTCCAAGCTTCACTTCCGTACGTTAGAGTTGGTATCACAATACTGTCATGTAGTAACTTTTTCACTTCCATGCTCACTTCCCTGTTTCTTATCACTGCTTTCAAGGAACCAGCAACCTTTCTTCCCTGCTGTACCCTTTCAAGCACTTCACCCTCCAAACCTCCATCCTTACTCATCACACTACCCAAATACTTAAACGTACTCACATTTTCCAGTTCCTCACCATCTAACCTCGCTGTACATTCACTAACTTCACCTCTCTCAAAGACCATCACTTTACTCTTCCCTACATTCACCTTTAGGTTCCGTTTCTTACACACTCTCTCAAACTCATCCACCAAGCCTTGCAGCTCCCCTTCGTCTTCACTCAACAACACAGTATCATCTGCAAACAACAGTACAGGGAGTTTCCAAACACTATCCTCTCTCACCAGGGCCACTCCAGCATCCACTACCCTTCCTTGTACCTCTTTTATTACCCCATCCATGTACAGATTGAACAACCATGGAGACATGACACATCCCTGTTTCAAACCAACTTTCAAAGAGAAAAATTCACTTAGTTCACCATCCACACGCACTGCAGCCTTCGCACCATCGTACATACTCTTCACAGCATTCAACAACTTCCCATCTACTCCATATATTCTTAACATTTTCCATAATCCTTGTCTATCCACCCTGTCATATGCTTTCTCCAAATCCATGAAAGCCGCATACAACTTCTTTCCCTTCTCTAGAAACTTTTCCACTAAAGATCTAAGAATGAATATCTGATCTACACAACCTCTTCCCTTCCTAAAGCCTCCCTGTTCTTCTCCAACTAATTTCTCTGTTCTTTCTCTAACTCTGTCTATAAGTATCCTACCATACACTTTTCCTATTATACTAAGAAGACAAATGCCCCTATGATTACCACACACTTCTTTTTCCCCTTTTCCTTTGTACAAGGGAATAATTATACCTGACTTCCAATCCTCCGGGACTCTACCTTCCTCCCAGGCCAATCTGCACATCTTCCACATCCATTCTACTACTATCTCTCCCCCATGCTTCAGCATTTCACCACACACTCCATCAATTCCTGGGGCTTTCCCCGATTTAACTTTCTTCATTGCTTCCACAACTTCTATCCTACTGATTTCTTCCTGTCTTCTCACCTCCCTCCTTCTCCTAGCCATTCCCCAGCCACTTATACCATGTAATTACTTCTAATATTTCAGTCATATTCGAATTGCTACACAATTCACAGGCATATATACAATCATTTTTATATTTCATTTCCCACGTTAATCCTCAACGTACTGACACTGTCTACAGCAATGTCCCAAACAATGTGTCTTTCACTATGGCCACACCCAAAGACATGCAAGTGAAGAGAATTTTCTAGACCTCAAAAGTTCAGTAATATTTCCGACGACTATAATGAGCTTCATGAATGAATGAAGTGCGACACAGTTTCGTGTATACAATCTACTCACCTCACCTCGCAAGTGCTCTGACCAGCAGCTAAGTGTGTAAGGCAAGTTATGCTGTGTATATCGTCTCCCAGCCCGTGCCCTCCTCACCCCCGTTGCACACACGCACTGTCACGTTACCAGTGTATATACTCGTACATCAACAGCATGGTGGAATGTGTCATCAGTGGTTTATCATTTTGTTTAATAATGATCTTCATATATCCTTGATCCTTCCCAGTCATAACCTGGGACTGAGATCACGGTAAGAAAACCCTGCCATCAAGATATTGGGGAAAATGTACGACCAATCAGAGCTAATACAATAGGAGTTTTGGTGTGTGTTTTCTGACCGGCAGTGGAGTGGTTATTAGTAGACTCTAACCTACTGCATCATATGAGCACCAACGCTACAACTGCTAATATGAATTTTCTCATTATTCCAAATTCAGAAGTCTTGTGATCGATACAAAAAATTGCTCCATTTATTTCTTCACTCTGGATGTTTTTTGTCGTCTTTTCTGAACATCAGGGTAGTTACACCCGCATTTCCCGAAAGTGGTGAGAGGTTTTGTTTTACTGAATGTGTGTGTGTGTGTGTGTGTGTGTGTGTGTGTGTGTGTGTGTGTGTGTGTGTGTGTGTGTGTGTGTGTGTGTGTGTGTGTGTGTGTGTGTGTGCGGGGTCCATTTTGTCTGATAGTGTGTAAGTAACTCAACCAGTTTTTATCTGATTAGAACCAAACTTAGTGCAAGGGTTGAGGGTCTTCCTAAAAGTTGAGTATAGTAGGTCACACAGGAAGGTCGACTTAATAAGTTTTGATCGGATATGGACCATACTTGGTGGGAGGGTTGAATGTATTTCAAGAGCGAAGTGATTCGAATTTGAAAACAGGCAGAGGGCAAGGCCACAGGTCAATGTCAAACGTTCGATCTTCAAACAGGTTATATTTGATCTGAACCAATCTTGTTGGAAGGGTTGAGGGCCAGACAAGAAGTTAGAGATTCGATTTGGCAACAGCGGGTCAAAGGTCAAGCTCACATGGTAAAGTCAACTCGAATTTTTTTCTTATTCGGTTTTGATCGAACTTGGTGGGAGAGCTGAGGGTCAGGGAATAATAAAATAATTCAGTTTTTAGAACAACTGGTCCAACATAAACGTCACAGGGAAAGTCGAATGTTGGATCCTCTGGGCAGTGGTTGGGTGTGGGTGTTACACTGAGTAGCATTTCCTACGTTTTTTGTCAGAAAATAAATTGCATCGTAATGGTGAAGTGACGGGTTACCTTAGTACTCACGCGTCTATCGCTCTTTGCCATTGTACTTTCAACTGTGACCCTCTCGCAATGCACTAAACTCACACGTCCTCGTTGCTGTCCTTGCCAGCTGTTTTTGTACACATCACACTTTGTTCTTCTGAGTCAGTTTACAGTCACATAATCTTACCATTAATAACATGGCTCCTGGGAATGACAGCATCCCAGTCGAAGTACTGAAACGCGTGAAGGAAAAGCTACGAACACTTCCCCACCTGCAAGGACTTAATGCCACGACATTCCTCAGTCTGCATAGTGTGAGGTATACAATTCTTTGTTTTCCATTAATCTATAGTTTTGTTTTGTGTATATCATATTATTTATTCATTATTTATTTTTGTTGTAAATATCATTTGGACACAGAAACAAGGATGTAAATTTAGAATCGTGGAACAATGGTTATTGCCAGCGACTTAGCTTCCTAGTGACTTTTGCTTCCCTCTTTCTGTATAAAAATTACCGGTGTTCTCTACCTCAGTTACTTTGTCCTCCCCTGAAGATGTGAATACACGAAAGCACTTGATATATTTCATGTTTCTTTTTTCCCAGCGGATATCACCATAGTTATGAATCACGTGTTTTTAAGTTATTAATTTCCGGGTATATATATATATATATATATATATATATATATATATATATATATATATATATATATATATATATATATATATATATATATATATATATATATATTTGTGTATTATATCCTGTTCCAAACTCTCTCTCTCTCCCTCTCTATTACTGTATACCCTGTACTTTTATCATTTTTTCCTTACTTTTATTCTTATTGTTGGTCCCTGTCTCCTGTTTTCTGCTCCCTCGCATTTTCTTGCTAAATCTCCTGTTTTATCTTTTCGTTGTCAGTCAGTTCATTTATTTATTCTTTCCTTACTGTTCTTGTCCCCAATTTCCTTTCCTCTCTCTGCACTGTTCCTTGCATTACCAACAGTTCACGTCATCCCGATACTCTTCTAGTAGGTTGTGCCTCATTTACTTTCCTTCATTTTGTCAGTTCCTTTTTCATTAATCTTCCATTTCCTTCCCTGTTCTTTGCGTCCTCTGTTTGTGTTTTGTTCAAGCATTCTCTTCAAGCCTTGCTTTTTGCCTCCCGCTGAGCACCCAGGCACTGCAAACATACTCGGCAAACATGAGGACAGTAAAATCCCTCAAAGAACAAAGTCAAGACAAAGAAGAAGCTTAGAGAAACCTGAACATCTTGATAGAAGTAATTTGAAGCAGAAAAAGAAGGAACAGAAAGAGAACAACAAAAGATCTTGAAGACGAAGTGGGAGACAAAGACCACCACACTAACAAAGAAGAAGAAGAAGAAGAAGAAGGATGCAAGGAAGGAAATAAGATACGGCTTATTATCACAGGACGAAAAAAAGATGAGAGTGAGAGAAAAGCTTTCGGGAGCCGAATGCTAATCGCCCGCCAGAATATGCTGTTGGCCAAGTCCAAGATTTTGGCCATATCTTGATACTCTGAAGGATTCATGTTGATACAATGGTGCTAAAGGCGGGCGATAAAAACTAGTTGACCTTTGGCAGCCATTTTGGTGACCTTGACTTTGACCTCACGTGACCGTTTACGAACTCGGTCAAGATTTTGGCCATATCTTGATACCCTGAAGGTTTCACGTTAATAGCTCGAGAAGTTCGTTTTATATAATGGGAACAGACAGACAGACAGACAGACAGACAGACACACACACACACACACACACACACACACACACACACACACACACACACAGGGGCAGGCGAAAACATTATCGCTCCGCCTTCTAAAGGCGGATGATAATTATCGACAACCACTACATCCCGTTGTTTCCCTGACCTACCACAAGTACTGTACATGTGAAACGCCGGGGAAGAACAGAAATTATAAAGGCTTGGAGAAACGATAAGAAGTTTTTCCATTGTCATGACAAAATATGAAGAAATGGTTGCTGCTCCGCATGGAATAAAGAGTGACTGGTCTAGCATTTTTCTATTACACTCTTTTATGATTAATTACTATCTCTTCCTCTGTCCCATCTCTTCCACACTCTTCCTATTTCATCGAAAAATCTTCCTCTCTCTCTCTCTCTCTCTCTCTCTCTCTCTCTGTCCCTCTGTCTGTCTGTCTGTCTGTCTCTCTCTCTCTCTCTCTCTCTCTCTCTCTCTCTCTCGCTTTCTTCTTCTTCTTGCCTTGGTCGCGGCCGTCTTTCCTTCCCTCCTTTCATCCACCCCTCTCCCATTCCTATCCCGGCACACCACAAACGCTACCGTGACCCCTGTAAGGTAGGTCAGATGTGGAGGTCAAGGTGGCACGTGGTCAGGGGCATGAGAGCAGACCAGAGCAGTGTGATGCCGGAAGAGAGGAGGGGAGAGAGTGAAGAAAGGAGGAGGAGGCTGGGAGAAGAAGAAAGAGCAGAGAGAAGGAACGAAGTGAAATTGGAAGAAGGGAGGAGAATGGAGAGGAAAAGGAAAAACCATATTACTGGTCTCGTTCCCTGAGGATGAAAGAGGATCAGATATACGGATCGCCAGGAGAGAAGAGGAGCGGGAAGGGGAAAACATGTCTGACCGTGGTGTGAGTTGGAGGGATGTGAATGGTGGGCGGCTTTAGGATCTTTATTCACAAACATTCTTGAGGTTCAGTTGCATATCATACTGCTTATTCGTATTTTTTTTTTCATACAGTTTCTATTGACTCTGCAACCAAATCAGAGTGAAAATTAATGTAACAATAAAACGAAAACAAACACCTATTAATAACACTAATCTGTTTTGGAGGTTGGACCACGTTAGGATAAAAATGTTGATAAATACGGATTACAAGGCTCATGCCTTTCAAGCTCTCTTCTCCCTCTTTGCTTTTCTCCCTCCTTTCCTTCCCTCCCACCTTCTCTTATTCTATTCCCTCTATTCCCTTTATTTCCTTCCATCTCTTATCTCTTAACTTTCACATAGGTCAATCTCCTTCACCCTCATCTCTCGTCTCCGGCTCCTCTGTCATGTACCTCGCTGCCTGTTCATACAATCAGCGTCGTTCATACAGATGCTGTCCACTTTATATCCAGGCTAAAGTGAATTTTAAATTAAGAAAAGGAGAAAATATAAGAGCTTGTAAGACTCGTAAATTTCCATGGAAACCTATCTATCGGTAATAAATACCGATAATGCCTCTGGAGATTAGGGCTCCATGCTCTCTCTTCCACCTTCATCTTTCTTCCCTCCTTCCTTCTCCACCATCTCCTCTTCTTCCATGCTCACTTGAACCCTCTTCTTCGTAATTTCATTCCCCTTCTTTCTTACAGTTCCTTTACTTTCCCAAGAGGTCATTTCCACCTCCTACACTATCTTCTCTCCTGTCCGCCTCTGTTTACTCTTTCTCTCCTTGATGGTATTTCCCCTGTCCTATCCTATTATCTTTTTTTTTTTCTTGCCACTTACCTGCCTTTCTTCCCCTGCCGCCTCCATCCACTCATCTTGTCCCCAGTTAAAAATAATGTTATGGTTATTGGACGCATAAATGTTGGGGAGGTGGAGCTCATCTACCTGCACTTTTGTCTTAAATATTTTCATCTTTAACATAAAAAGTCGCTAAAGTCTACAGCCGTGAAATGCAGGTGTCAGAGTCATAACATGGGGCCTTGCTAAATATTACACTAACGTCTATGGGAGTACCTCGCTATCGAAAACAACAGCTAGACAGGGACGCTCTTAAAGGTATTCCTGCATCTTATGGAGAAAAAAATTACCTTCTCCCAACTGTATCGTTTACCAGCTGCCGTCTTCATTCATAACTACAAGAGTGAGGCTATTTGCTGTGTGACCCTCAGGCAAACTGCCCAAAAAAGACAGAGAAATAGCCTATAAAGACCCCAAAAAGCCAGTGCAAAGGTCTGGCGGTGATCAGATAATGTGTTCTTGTGGTATAACAGGTGTAGAGGAACGAGATTTTCCCTGTTTTTTTTTAATTAGCCCACCTGGAAAAACATGAAAAAGAGAACGAATCCCATAGTTCAATTATATGGACTGGTGTGTGTCGTCAGACGCTGGGGTGGCTTTTATAGACCTAAAATATCAAAGATTTTGAGTGACTCTACTCCCTAAATGGGGGCGCCTTTAGGTAATATCCTGGGGGGCAGGAGGTTCTAAAGAAAGGCACTGCAGCTGTCCTGGAACCTCTAGAGGGCTGCTAGAAGCTAATTTCAAACAACCCCTTTTTATCTGACTCGGTATTTCAATAATTGAGGGTTTTTATGCCGGCCTCATTTACAAGTGTCTGGAGTTATTTAACCCCCCTCACCCTCCTCCCGTTCCGTTTCTAATAACTGTATCTATGAATTTTTCTTCCTCTTTCCTCTTCGCATGATTCTTCACATTTATTTCCTTGCGTCTCTCCTTATCGCTATTCACTCTTGTCATCCGCATCACCTAGTTTTTTACAGTTTTTATCTTCTATTTTTTCCCGCTTTCTCCACCCTCTTCCTTCCTTTTTCATCTTCCCTCCTGTTCCTGTTACCCTTTTTATTTATTTATTTATTTATTTATTTAGTTTTTGCCAGTTTCATTTTTCATTGTAAATTTCCTTATCTCAGCCTCACCTTCCACACTCCACCTGCCCCTCTGAGCACCTTCCTTCACCCGGTTTCTCTCTGCGACTGTCCACCGCCCCCGTCAGCTCAGAGGTGACCCTCCTTAAGCGCTTTGGCTGGCTCTGGTCACATCGCTTTACCCATCTCCTTTCTTTCTTTTCATTTATTCGGTGGCCCTAGGATGCGTGTGTGTGTGTGTGTGTGTGTGTGTGTGTGTGTGTGTGTGTGTGTGTGTGTGTGTGTGTGTGTGTGTGTGTGTGTGTGTGTGTGTGTGTGTGTGTGTTTTCTGCTGATAATATTACCAACTGATTACAGGTCCATGGCAGACAATCCCTATTTAGGCAAGTTTTCTACATATCCACTGGCATGAGTTTTATTCTTAAATCATTAGCAAGTACTTATATTTTAGACATATGATGCATTAATTTGTATCAAGCAATCACAATATAAGCAAAATGTTAACGTCACTTGCCTAGAGAGTGGGATGAATGGACATGGAAGTAAAGATCGAATAACCGGAGATCGCAAAGCTTTTGTCCTGATATAAAAAAACAAATGCAATCTCCTTTACTGAACCTTATTCAGTCGATAAGATTAAATATATTTTAGTTAAGTAAGATAAACCTCTTCACATTCCAGACTGTCAAATTCTGGGCATGTGCATTATACAGTCTGGATATATATGTAACTCTCTCTCTCTCTCTCTCTCTCTCTCTCCTAAAAGAAAATCACACTCCACACACCAGAAAGTAAGCCACAAAAGTACCCTCGCGTCCAACACGGTAATATTGTCATGCACAGGTCCCGTGTTGGACCAAAAACGTGTTGGACAAACAACAGAGCTTATGGGGGAAAATGAATTATGTCAGCAACCCTAGGAAAAGTCACCCTAAATACCTACCATATACTGTTACATATATTGGTACTACTGTAATTATAATAAATGGTGCTGTACTATGAATGATAACTAACCTTTTAGGATAGTGTTGGTGGGCTTGCTGGGAATGGAAGGTGGTATCCGAGGCTGTAGGTAGTCCTACTGGGTCCCTGGAGGATGGCTGCTGGCGTCACTAGCGGGTAATGGCTGCTGCTCCTCCTCAACCTCCCTCATAAATCCTGTGAAATCCACATCCTTGGAAGGTCCTGCTTCTGCCTGTCCTAGCACTCCATAAGCCTTCACTTCTGCCAGGATCTTGTCTTGGTTTTTTATTATGGTCCTCTTGCTGGCGTCATTCAAGTCGTAGGCCTTGGCGATGTCCACTTTCCTCTCCCTTTTCTTCTTCCTCTCGATGATTTCTAGCTTGGTGGCCTGAGGGAGGTGCCGCCGCTTCTTGGGGTTCTCAGAAGGCTTCCTAGGCATCGTGAGCAGGATAAAATGCAGTAGCAAGGGCAGAAAATGCAGCAAGAAAAAAGCACCTTCCAATGCGAATTATGCGACTGAGTGGCACTGTGGCCGCTGTGGCGGGAGAAATTTAAACAAAACATCACGTGAGAGCAGAAGCATTTTTGATTGGGCGACATCACGATCACGTCACGATAGCGGATGGGGGAGGCAACTTGATCAGAAGTTTTGATTGGCTGTCAGCATCACAGGAACATCCAGTATGACCGTGTTGGACCGGGGGTGATCGTGCTAGAGGCGAACTCTGCGGATTTCGCCCACTTCTTGGAGCTCCGTGCGTGTTATGCTAATGCACCCATGTTACAGTAATTAAATTGTATTAAATCGTACTAATTTTTTGCTCTCCGTGCTGGACACGAATCGTTTTGGACAAATGCGTGTTGGACGCGAGGGTACTTGTACATCCCACCCGTCACAACACAAAGTAAAGTAACACAATGCAATAAAGCAAAACAATGCAACACTGTGATACATCTGACCATAACACAACACAACAAAGTGACACAACACAGCAGAACACAGTACAACGTCCACCCGTCACGCATAAATGACACACAACACAGTCAACCCGTCACACTATAGCATAGCACAACACCACAGTACATAATGCAACACAGTGCAGCACATCACATCACAGCGCAACACACTACAATTAACACAACACATTAAAACACAACACAGCACAGCAATACAACGTCCACCCTCCAAGCTGAAACACAAATACGCAAATACAGTCACGCAACAACACAACACTACACAGCTCAACACAGTCCACCCGGCACACTATAATGCAACACAACGCAGAACAAAGTCGACCCGTCATGCAACAACACAACTCACAATACAAATGCTGCATACCTCTGGGTGTCTCAGGTGATGTGATGGAGTGATTCCTGATTCATGTATGCTAACAGATGCACAGCTGCCTCGTCTCCACTCTGCCAACGCTAACCTTCCCTGACAATAGTTTGACAGCACACTGGCAAATCTGACTCTGCCATCAGTTGGGATAATTTTGACAGCATCTTGACAGCGTGCTACGTTTCCAGTAAAAAAAAAAAAAGCAACATCGAAGGTATACTTTAACCACTGCAACCACAATCGTTATTTCTGACACTGAGACCGCTTCTGGAGAACTGTACTTTTTTTTTTTTTCAGAAACTCTTTACTGCTTTAACTTTATAACATATATAAAAAATAACTTTAAATGATAATGAACATAATGCAGATTTTACATCGCTGGAAATCTCTCCTTACATTAATGTGAATGTAATCGGTGTTTCAGTCATATATGTTCCCCTAGAACCAACAAATAACAACAGTGATTCCTAACACTAAGCAAAGCAGTTTAATTTTACAATAGTGAAATCCTTACTTACTTAACGCAGCTGGATTTTTGCACTTTCTTTACAACACCGACAGCAAAACCTATTTCTAAGTGTTGTACTACTGGCTCTTATAAAAAAATAAAAAAATAATTTGGTTTTACGCCAGGTATCCCCGAAGGGCTAAGGCGTTGCCTCTGAGAAGTGGTTTTGGACTGGAGCGTGTAGCATTTTATGACCGGATGCCCTTCCTGATGTCTACCAATGACCCTTGGGTGGATTCGATCCTCCGACCCTTAGGTCAGAGCGGAGCGCTCTAACCCACTGAATCACGGCTGGCTCTTGCAATACATTAACTTAATATCTGGTCCCCGGGAAAAATATATCAGGTACCTCCCATGGATATTGCTACTGTAGTGGTAGGATGATCACCACTTTCGCATCTGGTATCAATAAAGCACCCATTTGTTTGCACTTGTCACATAACTTCACAGATTATGTTTTTACCCCTTCTCATCAATTTGGGCGATAACCACGTTTGCTTACAATGTGAATGCTATTTTCTTAAAAAAAAAAAAAAAAAAAAAAAAAAAAAGTTCCTTCCCGACTACCTTACATACGTCCATAATTTTCCTCCTCCCCCTTCCCTCCTTCTCTTACCCTCTCAACAAATAACCTCCCTTCCATCCCCTGCCCTCTCTCGCTTTCCTCCCCCACCCATTCCTTCCTCGATGACCAACCCTGTCACCTCTCTCTCTCTCTCTCTCTCTCTCTCTCTCTCTCTCTCTGTATTAACGCTCAACTCCAAATTCCAAAGTCCAAGATAATTCATCCTCTGAAAGCGGTGTGTATTTAGCTCCATGAAAAAAGTGAAATAATCTGAAAATATCCATAATAGTCGCTGGGTGAACCACTGGAAAGTCAATTCGATATTAATATAGGTTTCACGTGACTCAAAAACGAAAGTACTATTTATAAATCTAAGAATATTTATGGGAAAGGTATTATTTATTAAAGTAAGTTTTCGGAATACCCAGTCGCTAGATCAGACGACAGGTATTTAAAGGGACCTTGTCATGAACCCGAGAGCCATTCGTGAAAAGAGAGAGAGAGAGAGAGAGTGTGTGTGTGTGTGTGTGTGTGTGTGTGTGTGTGTGTGTGTGTGTGTGTGTGTGTGTGTGTGTGTAAAATCGACTCTGCTGCCTTGTCTGACACTCTGTTCTCAAGAGAGGGTAATCTAAAAGAAACAGATGAGGGGGATACCTATATCTGGAGGGGATACCCAGACAATGTAAGAAGAAACCATGGTATTGGCTTTGCAGTCTGAAGCAACCTACTACAGAAGATCCAAGAATCACCGGTGAGTAAATCACAGTGGGTGATGTCCTGGTGCATACCACTCTCTCAAGGCCAGAATGCTACACTTATCAGTGACTATGTCACAACGTATGATTTTGAGGACATTTCCAAAGATTCCTATAATGACGCTCTGGATGCTACCATTCGCTCAATACCACACAATGACAAACTCATCCTGCTTGGAGATTTTAATGTCGGAGTAGGAGAAGATAATCATCTCTGGCAAGGCATTACAGGCTGCCATGGTGCTGGCAACATGAACAACAATGGTCTTAGACTGCTTTCTTTATGCTCAAAACACAGTCTGGTCATCACCAACACCATCCTTCAACTCAAGAATAAACATAAGACTACATGGATGCCCCCATGATCTAGACAATGGCACCTAATGGACTATGTCATTGTAAGGCAGCAAGACTGAAGATAAATTATTGTAACCCAAGCTATGATAGGTGCTGAGAGCTCAACAGACCATAACCTTATACTCAACAAACAACAACTGCTTATATGCCCGCAAACGTGCCACAGGCCATCCTGCAAGAAAATAAAATGTAGTATTTTGGGGGGGTGCGGCAACTTTTAACACCTTCTGCAGCACTGCTATAAACAAACTCTCTCAAAGCCCACCATTTGAGTCAAACAACACTGCAACAAATCTAGATGTAGAATGGCTGAAAATTAAGACACTGCTTCAAGCCTCTGCAGAAGAAACCTTAGGCTTCTCTATTCGCCGCCAAAGAGACTGATTTGATGAAAATGCTGAGGACATACATGACCTTCTTACAATGAAGAACTGAGCACATAACAACTGGTTGACTCATTCTAGCCCCTTAACCCTAAAAACTTAATTCTAGAATCTCAGAAATGAAACCCGAGAAAATTGTGTGACGTGGAGAACAAATGGTGGACTGAGCAAGCATAAGAGCTGCAAAGGCTGCCTGATATGAATGACCAACATGGGTCCTACAAGTCCATAAAAACCATCTATGGGCCAACCAAACACAACATTGACCCTGTTCGATCAGCAGAAGGGGAGTGCCTAAACTACAAGCAAGAAATCTAAAAGAGATGGACACAACACTTCAATACCTTTCTGAATCGAAGAGACCCAGTGAAGCACAGTGTTTCTGAATCGAAGAGACCCAATGAAGCACAGTACTCTTGATAACTCCCAAATGTTTCTCAAGCAGCAGATCTCGATGTCCTTCCTATACTTGCAGATACTGTTCAGGCCATCTGATCTCTAAAAAATAACAGAAGCCCTGGCCCTGTTGGCATACCATCAAAACTAATCAGGGAGGTTGGCCAGGTACTCCACCAGCACCTTCATGATCTCAAAGAGACTATCTGGAACCAAGAAAGAATTCCACCTAAAGAGTTTACATCTGATCTTGTAACTGTCTGAAAGAAGAAAAGGTATCACTCAAATTGTGACAACAGCAGAGATATCTCCCGCCTTGTGAATGGTAGCAAAGTACCAGCCATGATAATGTTATCCAGACTGACAACTCATCTGGCTGAATCAGGACTTCCTGAAATGTAAAGTGGATTTCGGATGGAATGAAGCACCTGTGACATGATCTTTGTTGCCCGATAGATACATCAGAAATGCCATAAGCACAGCCGTGACTAGTATTGCATTCACTGACCTTGCAAAAGCACCTGACACTGTTAACTGAGAACTTTTATGGATTGCTCATTAAAAATATTGAGCTCCAATCAAATTTCTTACCATCCTGATGAGCCTGCGTAACATGAATGCTCATGTATGCACATCGGGAGGAAATACGAACCCTTCAATATGCACGTGCGAGTAAAGCCATGATGTGTCCTGGCTCTTCATTATCAACATCTATCTTTTTTTTTTTTTTATGCGAGGAAGAAGGAACCAAAGGACATCAGCCCACAGTAACAGTTCCCTCCAAGAGAAAAATAAAATACAATAGAGAGCCAAATTCAAGATCCGATCATTTTGAGATGCCTGGACACACTGCGTTTGAAAGACTGGAGATCATAGGCAGCAGGAAATACAGACAGAGGGAGACAGTTCCAGAGCTGACCTGTTGCATAAATGAAAGACTGGGAGTAACGGTTAACTCTTGCATTAGAGAGTTGGACAGAAAAGGGATGAGAGTTTGCTGCCAGACGGGTGCTACACGCCCGTCGTAGAGGTGGAGGAATGCAAGCAGACAGTTCAGAGGAGCAGTGTCCATTAAAGTAGAGATAGAAAAGAGATAAAGATGCAACAGTGCGGCGAAGAGACAGAGGTTGAAGGGAGTCAGTAAGAGGAGGAGAGTTAATGAGACGAAAAGCCTTGGACTCCGCCCTATTGAGAAGAGCTGTATGTGGGGAGCCTCCCCACACATGAGAGTTGTACTCCACACAGGGGCGGATAAAACCCCTGTATAGTGTCAACAATTGTGCAGGGGTAAAGAAAGAGCGGAGTCGGCTTAGCACACCCAATCTCTTGGAAGCAGATTTTACAAGAGATGTAACATGATCTTTCCAAGATAAGTCCCGAGTAAATGAAACCCCAAGCATGTTCAAGGATGATGCAGGATTAAGCTGAAGATTATTAAACATTAGTGGGTATACCTGTGGAAGATTTTGTCGGGTTGATAGGTGTAAGAACTGAGTCTTAGATGCATTAAAAACAACCATATTATTTTTACCCCAGTCAGAGATACGAGCCACGTCAGACATTAGGTGTGCCATAGCCTCATCCCTTGTTTGCTGAAGTAACTGTTGAGATGGGCGTTGCGGGAACCGAGTTGAAAGGTGAAGGGTGGAGTCATCAGCGTATGAGTGGATAGGGTTAGATGTACAGCTTAGAAGATCATTGATGAATAAAAGGAAGAGAGTTGGTGATAGGACAGAGCCCTGAGGAACACCACTGTTGATAGATCTAGAGAAGAACGATGGCCGTCTACAACAGCGGCTATAGAACGACCAGAAAGGAAGCTAGCGATGAAGGCACAGATAGAAGGATGGAAACCGTAGGAGGGCAGCTTGGAAATTAAAGATTTATGCCAGACTCAATCGAAAGCCTTTGAGATGTCAAGTGCAATGGCAAAGCTTTCGCCAAAGTCCCGAAAGGAGGGTGACCAGGAGTCTGAAAGGTAGGTGAGAAGATCGCCAGTGGAGCGTCCCTGACGGAACCCGTACTGACGATCGGAAAGAAGGTTGTGATAGGAAAGATGTCTTAAAATTTTTCTATTGAGAATTGACTCAAAAACTTTTGAAATACAGGACGTTAAAGCAATTGGACGATAGCTGGAGGGTTGGGAGTGGTCACCCTTCTTTGGGACTGGCTGAATGAGAGCAAACTTCCAGCAAGAAGGAAAGGTACAAGTTGACAGACAAAGGCGAAAGAGTTTGCCTAGGCAGGGTGTAAGCACAGAAGCACAGTTCTTGAGAACAACAGGAGGGACCCCATCAGGCCCATATGCCTTGTAGTCACCTTTTTATCTAGCCAACAAATGAACCCTGACGATGGAATACAATTCCAGTCCAGTTTAGACGGTAACTTAGTTAATTTCAGACGTCTTCCAGCACAAAGACTGAAACAGCTAATCTCCTAGAACTATAATATGCTGATAACTATGCTGTTCCTGCACATATCCTTAAGCCCTACAACACAGTCTCACCATCTTCAACTTATACCATGCAATGGAGCTCTGAATGAATGTTGGTGAAACAGAAATAGTATCTCAGAGAAACACCCCAGCTGAGCCTGTTGCATTTAAGATATACGGTGAAAACGTAAAACAGATGGAGAATTTTACCTACCTTGGAAGTGTGCGCACAGATAAATTTCATACTGATGCAGAAGATCTTGCACGAATCAACAACGCCTCAGTCTCTTTCGGACGTCTCAGATCCAGAGTTCTTGGAAACTCCAGCCTGAGAATCAAGATGAAGGAATCAGTATATACAGCTGTATGCCTCTCCACTCTCTTATACGGTCATGAATCCTGTTCTACCTACCAGCATCATACCAAGCAGCTTGAGTCGCTCCACATCCAGTGCTTGCAACTCATCCTAGGACTCACGCAGGAAGTTAAAGTCCCTTACAAATTCACCAGTGGGCAAAGTCAACCAGCATAGATATCATACGGAGCTGAGATGGGTCAGACACGTATTCATGCCTGAGCATCGTCTTCCCCGCCAGGTTCTGTATGGCCAACTCCCTGCAGCACGTCGCAACCCAGGAAGACAGAAGAGGGGATATAACGATCATATAAGGACAGCTATGAAGAAATGAAACATCATACCAAAAGATCTTGAAACCCATGCCTTGGACAAAAAGCAACGTCGAGTCCTCTGCAGTGAAAGAACCATTTATCTCGAACAAGGCCGCAATCTGGCCGACGAAGGGCAAAGAGAACGGAGGCAAAACCAAAACAGAATTCTCCCAGCAAACATGAACTAGAGATGCCGACTGTGGCAAAGTTTGCAGATCCACGATTGATCTGCGCAGTCACACACGTTGGCATAAAAAATAATGAGAAACACAACACCCTTGTCAGTATAACAAGCTTCGTCTTCTGTAGCGAAAAGACAGCTTAAAGTGTGTGTGTGTGTGTGTGTGTGTGTGTATGTGTGTGTGTGTGTGTGTGTGTGTGTGTGCGCGTGTGCGTCCGTGCGTGCGTGCGGGCACGCGCTTCGATCTGAGGGCCAAATTATTCCGCTTCTTGCCTCCTCTCAGACTTGTGACATAACAGCAATCCGGTTACCGCTGTCTAATGCAGCTATAGCCTCATAATGTGCTGCTGAATTAGAGACAGATATGAAATATAAATATAAGTGTTTAGTGAGGTGCTGTTATTGCGAAGGATGCTCAGAGAGAGAGAGAGAGAGAGAGAGAGAAGCAGTACGTTTGGAAGAGCTATGCAATCAGTGCGAGATGAGAACTGGATTGTGAGGGTGAGGCGGAAGGAAAGCCATGAAAGTGAGGCGGCAGTGATGGCGAGATGTGAAGTTGAAATGAAGAATAAGGCGAGAGGGAGAAATGGAATATGATGAAAAGCGAGGAAGTGTGATGGAAGCATGATGAGAGAGACGGTGAAGCGGAAAATGATGAAGGCGGATGGATGGTGAAAAGTGAGGTGAAGTTGTGTATGGAGGGTTATGCGGTGGAGCACAATGGTGAGGAAACATGGTGGAAATGTAAATAGGCTTGAGAAGCACAGATGGTGGTAACTAAGATGGCCGCGGTGATTTGGTGCAGAAATTAAGTAGGAGGAACTGGAAAATGAGACACGTTATTGATGGAAGACAAAGCAGTCAAGTAGTTTCG
This sequence comes from Coenobita brevimanus, assembly GCF_032717465.1. Taxonomy (NCBI): domain Eukaryota; kingdom Metazoa; phylum Arthropoda; class Malacostraca; order Decapoda; family Coenobitidae; genus Coenobita; species Coenobita brevimanus. Next base: position 16,388,016 of record NC_136959.1, read on the forward strand.
CAAATGACAAGTAAAAGGGTTTGTTTGAGGAAACTGGTGTTTAGCTACTTGATTTTGAAAACGTGCCGTAGGAAGGTGAATTTGTGGTTTGAGGGTAGTGGAGTAGTGGAAAACAGTTTAAGACCAAATAAAGATTATCATCTGTAAGCTGTTTAGTCCTGTCTTGCCTCTCTTACACCAATAACAAATTTAGCACCAAGGAATTTGTCTGGATGTTTATTTCCATAGGATCTGAAAATACCATCTGATAGTTTGAACTTAAAAAATTGATGACATAATCTTTTTCCATATTACTATTTTGCTTTTAGCATCCACTTCACAACTGCATTTCTAACTTCCTTTTCCCTCACTTTTTAACTTTCTTATGTCTCATTTTTATCAACACTACATTTTCCATTTATCATTTTCTTCTCTCTTTTTCGCATTTATCCAGGTCTTTTCACTTCTTAGGGCTTTTGGTAACCTACTTTAATTATTCCTCTCCTCTCTCAAGTACCACCAACACGCCTCACTGCCATCCGTGTGGACAGCAACTCTTGTGATGAAATTTTAGTGTTAAATATGACGGTCCTTATCTTCCCTCTCGGCACCGACATATTGACTTGTTGTATCTTTTATCAGTTATTTGTCTGTTGTCATCCCTTTTCATCCTCACGCTCACAGCATATAGACATCCCATTACTCCCTCGTGAATAAGTTACGATTCTTCTCTTATAGTTTTAAGTCTCTCTTCCTTACACTGGCGATTCTTTATTCCTCCACATAACAGTACTGCATATCTTCCACTCTATGGGGGCCGCGCAGTACTCAACTACACTAGTGAATCTCACCCTTTTTCACTACAAGCATCTTATGCACGAGGCAGTTGACGTTCTAAGGTTTTGTAACTGGTCAGTTCTGAAAGTCTCTCCCAGTATTTATGTCTCCTTGTCTAGATATAATTATGTTCTTATTAAGAAATGTATCTTAGGCAGCACATGATGAAATGATCTTGATTTGGGCTGACATGTTTGAGTTTCGTAGGGAGCAACGAACTTGACTGGATTTTGGTCTCTGGTTTAGGGTTTTTGCATGAAAATTCACACATGCCACTTTTTCCATAAATTCTTAATATGGTAAAGATTTTTTTTTTTTTTTCATTGACACACACACACACACACACACACACACACACACACACACACACACACACACACACACACACACACACACACACACACACACACACACACACACACTTCCCCAAGCACCCTAACCTTCTTTCTCTTTCTGTACTAATATTACGCTCTGTCCTCCAACACGGGCTTACTTCCCCCTGATACCAATACACTCTCGCCCCATCTTTTATTAATTATCCCTGCCTCCTGCCACACCGGTAGGATACACACAACATACATGACTGCATCAGTACAATAAGCCAGCATGTCACTGCAGAAGATTAACAGCAGCAAGTGTTTAGATGTCAAACATAAAAACAACGCTTGAGCAGTACCATAAGTGTCAAACAACAGTATGGTATAAGCATTATTTTAGTGTTCAAGCATTCACTCCTTCACTGTGATGACGCCTTCTGTATTTTACTCTTGTAATCGCCAGATGCTTTTAATCAGTTGATAAGGTGTCTAAGCAAAGGCCTGGAGGAGATGTAAGTATTCTCGATTAGCCTTCCAATACAGTGACACCTTCTGCACTTTTTTTTTTTTTGGAGGGGGGGGGCGCTTCATGAATTTATACAATTCTGGACTTATTTCTTCTAGTGATGGGGTGAAGAAAAAGTGGACAATGGTTTCAGGATGTCAGTGCAATAATACATATACAACAAGTAATTACTGAATCTCCACTAGGCAAGAAAAGTACATAACAAGAAGCGGTGCCAAGGCACAACACACCAGTCCCCGGCAGTCATTTTAGTGCTGACGTATAAGCACAACAGAATATCTAGTCAAAGATATCACATATCAAATTTTATATTTGAGGCCAGACCCACCTGATATTGACCCCCCTACCGGTAACTGGGAGGTGACCGCTAAAGAAATGAGGCATGTTACAGGATGCAGATTTGAAAGATGCACCTTTAGGTTTTGGTTCCATGTTGATATGACGAATTTGAAAGAAGTTATGGTAAAAAAACGATTTTTTTTTTTTTTTTTTGGGGGGGGGCGGGCTACAGCCTGGGCCTTTGCCTAATTTGGCCCAAAATTTAACCAGGTGATCAGAAGGTCATAACTCATCAACCCTGGAATTTTAATCAAAATCGCACCAATAGTTTTCGCGTAAAGTTAACAGACAGACTGATATACAGACACACCCAGTGAAAACAATACCCGTCCCCAAGCCCCTCCGAGGCGGGGTCGGGTAAATATCTGAAAATACACATGCCACACAAGGAACGGCATAAACACCGCCTGTAAGCCTTGGTGTCAGGAGAAACTACTAGCTGTTTCACTCATGCCAAAATACTTGAAACCACCCTTCAGGTACACATCAGTTATAAGTATTCCCCCTCCTCTCTCTCTCTCTCTCTCTCTTAATAATTTAATCCAGTTTTGTTTTATCTCTCTTTTTCTTTTTTTTTTCACCACCTTATTTCACCTCCTGAAGGCCAGCTTCTGTAATTCGTGTTCATATTTTAGTTTAACAGTGCTCATCCATACCACTGAGTCCCCTTTCCTCGATTACCAGTAGCGCCGGAAACATCTCATCATGGAAAGAGGGGGGCAAGAGTGCAGCTGGTGTACGGCTCTCTCTCTCTCTCTCTCTCTCTCTCTCTCTCTCTCTCTCTCTCTCTCTCTCTTTCTACTGTATATATCATTATAACTATGATTATATACAGTATCTCTCCATCTATCTATCTAACTACCTATCTATTTATCTATCTTTCTATCTATCAATCTGTATATTAAATATAATAATTAAGTAGAGAGAGAGAGAGAGAGAGAGAGAGAGAAGAGAACCTGTCTTGCAGTCATTTATTATTACACTCTGTTTCCGTCCCTTTTGCCAGAATACTATACATTTAAAGATGTCACCGTCTATTCCGTGTCCTTCTAACCTTTGGCTCAAAAACCTTCCTTGGAGGCACTAGGGCAGTAACCCAGGCTGGGGCACAACTGGGAAACGCTGTATTGCCTCCTTGGACCCAGGGTGTTCACACATCCAGCAGTCTGGCAAGCTAGCACTCAAGATTGTACAGCCATTTTTTTTCCTTAGACTGAGGTTAACGAGTTCAGTCTGTCTGGGTTTTATTGTCTGATATAACCCAGTATACGAAAACCATGCCGCGTTATTTTACTACACATAAACGCTTATCAACCGACGTGAGATAACAAGGACTGTGGCTACTGAACAGCACAGTACATCATCGGAGCACTCCTGCATATTTGTTGTTTTCGGTTAACTGTACATTCCAATACACAGAATTTTTTGATGATGTTCATAATAGCTCTTGTGGTCTAGTTGTAAAATACTACCTTTGTTCACACGCCTGGGTTTGAGTCTCCTACAACTGACTGAAGCTTTTTGATCATATGGAGGTACCTGGGGCGTATTCTGTAAATCTCCCAACTTATTTTTTTCCGGATTAAAGCAGCCAAGTCTCAAGCCCCTAAACCTCAGAAAGGGTAACATGGGATAATCACTTATCGTTGACCATTCCCCTTCATCCTTCCACTTAAGACATGGCGATTCTGACTTAGAGCATCTCCTCGATTGTTTTTTTCATTTTTCGCACATCCTTTCCTCTCACTTTCATGAAACGTGCTTAATTTCCAGGAGTTTACTATGTCCTTGCACATCCTTTCCTCTCACTTTCATGAAACGTCCTTGCTATTATATTCTGATTCTAATGTTGCTAGTTTACTTGCACACAAAACCTGTCGAATCTAATCTGCATTTAATACATTCATTCTTTTCTTTTTAGGGGAGTGGGGGTTGTTTCGCTCTCCAGAAAAAAAAAAAAAGTATGCAATGCAAAAATGCAAATGAATGCAAATAAAGTGACAGTACTGGTGGCGCGAGAGCAAATTACCCACGACAGGAAAAAATGTAGTTACTCTCTCTGTATACTACGATTAAAAAAAAAAAAATTTACTATAATGGCCGGGTTCATTAAGTATACAAAGTCCCTTATAAATGCGATACAGTAGAACATGTACAGCAAAACGTGTACAATAATTACATCATCATTTCGTCACGAAGCACACTGAAACCCGGTGGAACTTGGTCTGTTTCTGCTTCGATGGGTTTTTAAGTAAGGAAAAATTCTATGAGCCTCATCGAGTCATCGACCCCCAAGACACGGACTTGACCTGCACGTATCTCCTTGCATTTTTTAATATTTCTCGTGTGTGTGTGTGTGTGTGTGTGTGTGTGTGTGTGAGAGAGAGAGAGAGAGAGAGAGAGAGAGAGAGAGAGAGAGAACTGAATCACACACACACACACACACACACACACACACACACACTCGCCAGTCAAATCACCAGTGCTCTGAACCCAATGGAGTGTCGGAGGGGTGGCAGCTGCCCATGAAAGGCAACTCTCCATCGCAGTAGAGAGTCACCGATGGAAAAGGTTTGCAATTTTGCCGGGTGTAAAAGAAATAAATAATCTAGGGGTGGGTTTTGCTATTGGTACACTGCTTTCACCTTTCACTAGCCCAGATTTTCGTCCTTTTGCATCCTTTTCAAAATACTTTGCCGTCAGAAAAACTCTACGGCTTCTACATCATTTCTATAATACTTCTTCGTTAAATCCATCATATGCTAGTGTTAATTTGTTGTTACTATCACAGACGTTTGTTAAATTGCTCGTCTGGTTGCATGGCGTTTTCTGGAGTTCATTGCTTCCTTTACGATGGGATTCGGGTGTTCAGGCTTCATAGATCCATTCATTATGACGTGGGATTGATCTGAGTTACTGTCGTTCGGGTCTCAGCTTCATTAACAACTACTGAGTAAAATCTCATTTAATATCGCCTTATGAGTTATGCAGTGTTCACTACCTATGCCAGAGCTGCGTGCTGTGCACAGTTCGGGCCATAAGAATATACGGTGAGGGACAAGCTTGACAGCACAGATGAGGGATGCAAAAATGACTCCCCGATCGAGAAATAAAACACACGAGCAATGTCTAAATGATATTAATATGTTTACTTTAACAATACGAAATATCTTCATGTCCACTGATAATATATATATGTCAGTGGACACGACATTATGAAAGTCGGTATATGATTCACGATTGTTAGGTAATCTCAGTCTGTCTGGTCATCCAGACCCATCAACCACAGACAAGCAACTGCCACTGCAGTGAAAACGTGTTCCCTTTCGGCGGACAGCGCCTCGCCACAGCTAGGCGCGGGGAAGGGTGTGGAGGCTGGTTCCCGGATGGACGCCGCATTCGTCTTTACACCCAATAAGTGGGACACCATTTTTTGCTTCACATCACCCTATTATTTGGTCATAGGATTACCACTCAACGCTGCACATGGTTTCCTCGGCTCCAGGAAACTTTTAGGCTTGTCACTCAGGAAAGAAAATGAAAGAAAAGTAATACCAGTAACAGGATGGATGGGAGAAATATGATGAAAGGGGTTTGACACGGAGTAAAAAAATGATAAAGGTGAAGGACGCAGTAGGCAAGTGAGTACATGATGGTCACCACCACCACCTACCATCATAATTCACAATGGATTAGCCAAATTATGTCGAATGTAATGGTTATGAAATTATGGACAATTATTTGCAGCTTTTTTTTCCACTTCTTTTTCAACTGAGCAGTAACTATATGAGATAAACTGCTTTTCAGTGTGATAAACTGCGATTTAGTGCTAACACTTAAAAGTCACTTGGAAATGTAATAGTCTTTTGACATTCAGCAAAATATGTTCTCTTCTGCATTGCACATTTAGGAAATCAAATGCTCTCTACGTACAAATAACAGAGAACACAACGTCAGATCAACATTCCTATGCATTGTACATAAACAACCATTCAGACATGTATACAGACTCTGCCATGCCATACCTGACGCATGCAAATTTAAAGAAATACGTCCATGAAGGAACACACACACACACACACACACACACACACACACACGATGAACGTGTCGAAGGGTAATTACAAAACGCTTTACCAATTTCATTCCGACCAAAATAGCGAATAAAAAAATGCAGAGCAAAAATAATAACCTAATTAGCATTTTAATCAGATCGTGTATAATCGCACTGTCATATCAGTCATAGCTTTCCCTGATGAGGTGGTCAGGTAAAGAGTGCATGATTGGTGGTCAGGTAAAGAATGCATGATTGGTGGTCAGGTAAAGAGTGCATGATTGGTGGTCAGGTAAAGAGTGTATGATTGGTGGTCAGGTAAAGAGTGCATGATTGGTGGTCAGGTAAAGAGTGTATGATTGGTGGTCAGGTAAAGAGTGTATGATTGGTGGTCAGGTAAAGAGTGTACGATTGGTGGTCAGGTAAAGAGTGTATGATTGGCGGTCAGGTAAAGAGTGCATGATTGGTGGTCAGGTATAGAGTGTACGATTGGTGGTTAGGTAAAAAGTGTATGATTGGTGGTCAGGTAAAGAGTGTATGATTGGTGGTCAGGTAAAGAGTGCATGGTGGTCAGGTAAAGAGTGTATGATTGGCGGTCAGGTAAAGAGTGTATGATTGGTGGTCAGGTAAAGAGTGCATGATTGGTGGTCAGGTAAAGAGTGCAAGATTGGTGGTCAGGTAAAGAGTGTATGATTGGTGGTCAGGTAAAGAGTGTATGATTGGTGGTCAGGTAAAGAGTGTATGACTGGTGGTCAGGTAAAGAGTGCATGATTGGTGGTCAGGTAAAGAGTGTATGATTGGTGGTCAGGTAAAGAGTGTATGATTGGTGGTCAGGTAAAGAGTGCATGATTGGTGGTCAGGTAAAGAGTGTATGATTGGTGGTCAGGTAAAGAGTGCATGATTTTCTCTTCGCTGTTTTCTCCTGGTGTGAGACACTAAGGAAGAGAAAATCATGCACTCTTAGTATGGTTCATTCCCGACAAGGTCAGTATGTTTGCATCCCTGTTTGTTTGTTAGCAGGATTACGCAAAAACTAAAAGAGAGACTTGGACTAAAATTTGGTAGATAGCCCATGGTCCAAAGAACAATCGTATAATTTTGGGACCAATCCGGATCGTATTACAGATTCTGGATTCGGAAATAGGCTACCTTGCCCTTGTCGGAGAGATGCGCTTCGCTGATTGCCCCTCTATTTTTTAAGTATTTCTCTTGAGGGTGACCAATTAATGCATCATCTGTTGACACTACTCTCATGACTGATATTTCTAATAATATTTTCTTCCTCGTCTCTATAATTTTCTTTGCTTTCACATAAGATCGATAAGAGTCTTTTTGCAGTTGAACGATGGTTTCACAGTGAGTGTTGATACTGTTCGCGCTTTCTTCACCAGGCAAATAGTTATGAAGGGAAGCTCACCTGTGCATACTTCATGTTTTATAATGTGTTGATATTAATAGCGTACATACGAAGTGGCTGGAGAACATTCTAAAAAAGGTATGTCCACTGCTTCAGAAAACAAAGATGGGAAAGTGTAAAGATATCTCTAGGATTGGGTATAATTCACTGATTATATCTACATCCTCTGTTATCACCAAACACACACACACACACACACACACACACACACACACACACACACACACACACACACACACACAATGCATGCACGCTGTTTGCTACACTTTAATACATACACAATATACTGTACATGAAGCCTTATGCAAAGATTCCACATTTTCTATTACACACACACACACACACACACACACACACACACACATGCATGCACGCTGTTTGCAACACTTTAATACATACACAATATACTGTACATGAAGCCTTATGCAAAGATTCCACATTTTCTTTTACACACACACACACACACACACACACACACACACACACACACACACACACACACACACACACACACGCACGCACACACACACACACACACACACACACACACACACACACACACACACACACACACACACACACACACACACATGCACGCTGTTTGCTACACCTTAATGCATACACAATATACTGTACATGAAGCCTTATACAAAGATTCCACGTTATCTATTAAACACACACACACACACACACACACACACACACACACACACACACACACACACACACACACACACATGGTCGTTCTTTACTACACTTTAATACATACACAATATACTGTACCTGAAGCCTGATGCAAAGATTCCACATTTTCTCTTAAACACACACACACACACACACACACACACACACACACACACACACACACACAACGAGGACAAACACGAAAATCATGTACTGTAACCATGAAGGGCACAAATCTTTGAAATCTAAACTGCCTTCCCACGTCCCTATCCTTCTATTTATACACAGATCTCTAGCTTCCTTTCCGGTCATTCAGTATAGCTACTGTAGTAGACGGTCACTGTTCTTCTCCTAGGGCTATCAACAGTGGCATTCCTCCGGGCTCTGTGCTATCACGAACTTCCTTCCTTCTATTCGTCAATGACCTTCTAAGCTGTACATCTAACCCTATCCACTAATACGCTGATGACTCCATCGTTCAACTTTTCATCCGCTTCTCGCAGCATCCATATCAACAGTTACCTCGAAAAACAGGGGATGAGGCTATGGCACATCCTATGTCTGACTTTGGTCGTATATCTGATTGGAGTGAAAGTAATCTTCTTTTTAAGGCATCGAAAACTTAGTTCTTACATCTTTCAACCCGTAAAAATCTTTCGAAGGAGGATCCTTTAATTTTTTACGATATCCAGTTCAATCCTGCATTATTTTTTAAAATACTTGGGGTTTCATTCTGTTGGAATATATCTTGGAGAGATCATATTACCTCTCTTGTAAAATCTGCTTCTAAGAGATTACATGTGCTAAGCCGTTTCCATGCCTTTTTCACCTCAGCACAGTTGTTGTTTTTGTGCAGAGGTTTTATTCTCCCCTGTGTGTAGTACAACTCTCTTGTATGGGGTGGCCCCTCATATACAGCTCTTCTAAACATGGTGACGTCAAAGGATTTGCGTGTCATTAACTCTCCTCCTCTTGCTGGCTCTTTTCAACCTCTGTCTCTTCGCTGCACTGTTGCATTTTTTTTTTTTTTCTATTGCTATTTCAATGGCCACTGCTCCTCTGAACTGTCTGCTTGCATCCCTCCACCACTAAAGCGGACGCATAGCACCCGTCAACATCAAGCTCTTATCCCTTTTCTGTCTAACTCTAATGCAAGAATTAACCGTTACTCCCAGTCCTTTATGTATGCAATCGGTCAGCTCTGAAACTGGCTTCCTTTGTATATCCTATGGCCTATGACCTCCAGTCTTTCAAACGCAGTGTGTCCAGGCATCTCGAAATGAAGGAATCTTGAAACTGGCTCTCCTTTACCTTGTTTTCATTTTTATTGAAAGGAACAATCTTGTGGGCTTTTAGCCTTTGGTTCTTTCTTCTTTACATAAAAAATAATAAAAATCACTCCATTCTTTCTCCTAATTCCCCCAATCCCTCTCCCTTTTTTTCCTCTCCCTTTCCATCCCACTTTTCCCCCACCCCCCTCTTCCGTCACACACTCTCTCGAGTCACTCGTTCTCTCTCTCATCCTCCGAGCTCACTCCACCTGCCCACACACCTGGCCTAGTTGTCACGTAGCCCATTAGCCACCCTACTCTCCACATCCTTCCACCTGCTTCATTAGTCTCTGCCACACCCAACAACCTGCCCTTCCTCTCAATGTCCTTATATTTCTGCAAGACTCATTCTGCTGCACACACACACACACACACACACACACACACACACACACACACACACACACACACACACACACACACACACACACACACAACACTGTTCTTTACGATTACTGTCTCCCTCATCGTCACCTTCATCCTTATTCCATTACTGTCAGCTTAAACCTTAATTTTTCTACCTCCAATCTCCCTCAGTATTCCCCATCTACCCAAGCTTCAAGGTAATCTTCATCTTTTGCTTTATTTCAGATCTCTCACAAGTTTTCCGGTTCCTGCACTTTTCCGCACCATTCCAGCCTAATCTTCTTTCCCCAGTTTTCCAGTCACGACCTTCATCCTTATTTTCCAGTTCAAGCCCTCTCTCTGCCGGTTTTCCACCCCAGTTCACCCTTATCCATTATCTTATCAAAATGAACCTCATCTGTTTTCCAGTCTCATACTTTTTCCCTCTTATTCTGGTGTATACTCGATTCTCTGTTTTCCAGATCGTCCGCCTCATCCGCCCCACTTTTCCAGTCCAGTGGTTTCTCTTCCTTATTCTGTGTAGACCTAGCCTTATGCTGATGGAAGTCATGCTATAAGGTGATGATGAAAGGATGGTCGTCTTTTGCTCGCTCAACAGGATTTGTAAAGTGAAATATGGAACACACACATTCTTTTGGATAATTCATCGCATTTTTTTTTTTTTTTAATGCAAGGAAGAAGGAACCAAAGACCAGAGCCCGCAAACTGTTCCAAGAAAAAACACAAACAACAGAACAGAGAGCCAAACACAAGATCCGTTAATTTCGAGATGCCATGACACACTGCGTTTGAAAAACTGAAGATCACAGGAGGTAGGAAATACAGACAGAGGGAGACAGTTCCAGAGTTGACCTGTTGCATAAATGAAGGACTGGGAGTAACGGTTAACTCTTGCATTAGGGAGTTGGACAGAAAAGGGATGAGAGTTTGTTGCTAGACGGGTGCTACACGCCCGTCGTAGTGGTGGAGGGATGCAAGCAGACAGTTCAGAGGAGCAGTGACCAATGGAGTTCCGGTATTTTGTTACTAAGCTGAGTACCCCACATATCAGCGATTAGATAGTTGTCAGCCCATGTTTTATTTTGATTTAATAATGTGCAAACTTGAAATTGATGTATACCTGTACTTTTTGTGATCTTAGGGGAAACATTAAGCTAACAGTTCGATAGTGGTTAGCCCATAGTTTGATTTTACTTAACAGTGTGCAGGCGTTACATTAACTATAAATTTATACCAGAGTTATCGTGTATATAGGGATGGAATCGGGTAACTGTGGAATGTATTTAGTTCTAAACATTGTATTGATATGTAAATATTTACGTGTTTTGCAGATTATATAATTCATAAACTTCAAGTTTCTCCTGGCTAAAAAAAAATCAAGCCTCTCCCATACTTATTTTTCGTACATTGGGACACATTTAACTCCACAGTCAAAAGCTAACTTAGCTGGTTCTGGCCAAAGAATAAAGGTTACCATTAAATGATAAGTAACAAAAGAAAAAAATTGAATTTTCGCACAAAAAATTAGACTAGCCCGAGACCCTACCACTTACCTACCGCTCTCCCCGTAGTTTAATAGGAAAATATTGTTGTAAAGTTACTCTAATACAGTAATACCATACTCAACGATATTGCAGTGTGTGTTGATATTGCCAAATCTTATTATGCGTGGTATACTATAGCCTGATATTATTATAGTGTTTACCGATATTGTCTCATTTTCCACAACTGGTACGAACAACATTGGAATGTCTGATATTAATACAAGAACACATTATGTTTTGAGATAAGAGAATTGCAGTGATTGTTAATAGAGCGAAAGTTCAATGTACATCACATGTAATACTGTAGTGCTGTCTAACTAACTATTCTCATTATATCAGGTGTATATCTGGCATCTGGCTGTATGTACTATAATTATTAATTACAGTTTTTATTGATGATATAGCAAACCTTCATCGTACGCAACTAACAGCTATAATATTACCGTGTTGATGTTAAAACACGAACGCATACACGAATATTACAGCACTACGGTGATTGCCCATATACCAAATGCTGATAATTCATTACTTAGAGCAGTAACCTATTATCCAGTATTATTATATCATGTTCACGATAGCTGTATTAGGTGATATGTTTGTGTCTCTTAATTAGTAAGTACAGTAAACTGATGGTATAACAAACACTCGCTGCAAACACTTTCAACAATATCACTGCTGTGTATGACGATGATGTTGCAATAAAGTACACTCATTCGACAAACAATGGGGGGTACAAACTAACATTAAATTTGCAAAATATAATGATCTTTTACATATACAATGATGTTGGAAAGGGACGCCTTCACGAGGTGGCATCGATACGGGAGGGCGGTGGAGTTGCTCTGTTATACAAACGTCCCGGAACTTCCTCTCCGACATATGCAAGAAGGATGGTAGAGTGCATGAAAGGGGTAGCTTCAGCCTGCAGTCCACTGAGTTCATATTCAGATACACCTAGAGTTGTAACTTATATATATATATATATATATATATATATATATATATATATATATATATATTATACAGTATAAGTATAGCAATATTGTACAATAATAGTGCATGTTGGCGAATTGCAGAGATTTTGGAAGCTGATTATCACTAGCTTATCATGTATGTGGCATATTAGTTTTAAGATCTTATTAGCTAGAGGGGGTCTAGAATACTGTTACTTAATGAGAAACCTGTCTCAACCTTTCTTGACGAGAAATCTATCTCAATTAGTAAGTTTTTACTCACACTGGTTGTTCACCGTTTTTATCACTGGCTGCATCAATACCACTCTCACAGCTCAAACTCTCAGGCTGAAGTTCTCCCTGTTAATGAATATCTTTACACGAGAGGCACACAATTCTAGGCGCCACTCTGCCCTAACACACAACATCCCTGACATTATATAAGAGCCACATACCACAACTAGGCACATAAAACAATCACCACATGAACGTTATCAGACCCCCTTCCACAACATCCCACATCCAGACATTCCAACACTAGCAATAAAAACAGCCTATGTACTCATTTCACGTGTACGACTATAAACACTTCAGTCACAACACTGTACTACAAGCCTCCCTCCTGACATCCACCCATCAGAGATATCCTTAACAGAGTTGATCGAGTCACCCAGCTATACTTAGATACGGACATAAACCAGTTTTCCTCACCTGCATACTTACATTTGAGCTGGGTGGAATCACAGATGACACGTGCCCTGCATGTAGAAGTCCACATAACGTAATATACATAGTGAAGCACCGAACAACACATGCCGTACTAGACGCAAACACAGCATGAACGGTGACAGGAGCCTATGGGACGTCTCATAGAAGCAGTTGCATACCTGTGGTCAAAAGGTCTGCTGGGCCAGGTGGACAGGGATTGTGCAACAATATGAACTTTAACTTCATGTTGCATCATGCCCTCCGCACAGAAACAAAATAACGGCCTTCCAAAACGACACGAATTATCTCAGAAGCATCCTTCCTCGTTCACTCAACACTCCACATCACAAACACTTACATAAACACATAACCACTACAGCAAGCCAAAACTTTCAACCAGATAATATTCCTCATGAACCGCCACCAGACATACACTCCTCAGAAACTACCCTACTCAGGAAACATAAGTAACTTAACGAGACAGCGATGCTGTCACCATCTTTCCTTGCCACAAAATCAACACAAAATACAACTAAAAATCAATTCCATACATCCACACTGTCAAGTAACCTTCCACACCACATCCTACTTGCTCATTTCACGAACCACACTAACACAAAACAGACAGTCCTTCAACATGACTTCGACAAAACACGTCTGGAACTGACCAGTTGTTGTGGTCGGTTTTCTACGGTTGCAGGCACCACCACCACCACAACAACAACAACGGAAAATGACTGCTTCATTTGTCTCGCCGGGTTTCTACGGATGTTGCAGTGTTGTGGTGCCTGTTGTGCATGAATGGAGAAGGGCATTTAAAGGAGCAGAGGACAAATATGAGGGTCTACGAGTATGAGTAATTTCAGGCCGATTTTTAATTTTGTTTTAATGCAGCTTCCAAGGTAGGAATGCTGATTATCCCTAAGGCTTCTTGGTAAATTGTGTAAGTCTGTCTGGGGATAATTTTACAAGCCACAGACTTTATACTTTACCTGCCTCTAGATAGCTGTGAGGGATGATTATCTGGCAGGACATGTGTAAGTGAACTTTGGTGGGATGAAAATGTTGTACGTGTAAACATTTTTCAGCTCATTTGGCAGGAGACCTAGCTAGTTAAG
>NC_136959.1:16407188-16528231 GCF_032717465.1 Coenobita brevimanus
AATACACTAAGACTGTATTATCTATATGTGCAATTAATCCTTGTAAAGCCTATCTATCTGTGAAACCAACCCTTGTAAAGCCCGGGCATGACGTATGACAATATTTAAACTGACTGACAGGAGTACAGGCCGGTATGTGGATAGGCAACCAAAATTATCTCGTTTCCCTTAGGTCTGGTATAAAGAGTACTGTACTGTAACCTTGACTAGCGTACCCCCACCCACCAATTCACCTTGCGTACCTATTCCCAGTACCCACCCTGTCTGCCTTTCCCCACCCATCCACCCATCATGCCAACACTGATATCTCAGCCCACCGTTCTTTGCCAACTCACACCACTTACTCTCCGTCCATCCCCATCCATTCACCCATCTTGTCAACACGCAGTCTAACTAACTCACACCTCGACCTATCAGCTACTCTTTCTGTCCATCCCCATCCACTAACCCATCTTGTCAATACGCAGTCTAACTAATTCACCAATACATCACCCTGATCACCAAACCCCCAGGTTAAACCTTGCATGAGTGTATACTGTTCACCTGAGCAATTCCGCCAGCGTATTGTCAGGTATGTTCCCTCTTGTCCAGTCCACATCCAGACGTGAAGTACAAGGTCAAATTTAGCAACAAGGCTAACATCCTTGGAACGCAATAATTAAGTGTGAGTGTAAAGTATCTGGTCTCTAACTGGTTCATCTTTGGAGTTACACACACACACACACACACACACACACACACACACACACACACACACACACACACACATACACACAATGGTTCTCTTAATGGGATGGATAAGGAAAGCGATTTTTTTAAAGCCATGGTCAAAAGGGGACATTTTCGAACAATGGGAATCTGAAGGGTAGGGAAGAGCACTGAAAACCATGTAGAGATGGTCACACGAGCTATTTATCAAAGAAAAAAAAAAACGGGTGAGTGTCGTCATGCAAGTGAGAGACGAATGACTGTTTTCTTTCCTTTAAGTCCTACTGATACACGCATGAATACACAATAAAAACGGTGAAGATAACGCCTACGAGGATGCTGCTAATCTGGCTGTGTAGATGCTAATGATATTGAAGCGGAATACCACTTACTTACAAAACGTGTGTGCATTTGCAAGTAAGCTAACTAGAAGGGATAGTTACAGTAGTGCATTAATTATAAACTTGTCAAAGCTTACTCTGAAGGGAAACAATGAGGCAGGGGATAAAACTCAGAGAACCCAAGTATCTTCACTTGTTGAGTGTTATTTTTCGCGTTCTTGACGAAGGGGATATCAAAATGAGGAAGTCCATGACCATGACTGGGCGGAGGACTTAACTTAGATATAAACAAAAGCAGGTCAAAGCAACATACACCATTTTGCTTTCTAAATTGTCTTTTATATCAATAATAATAATATCATGTGATAATTAGGCACAAAAATGAGCATTACAGCTTGTGTAATTTAATATAACATTAGCACGCAATTGCCCCCGTTTACTCCTGGAAGTCTTTTGTCTCCAGATGGACACTGTTAATACTTTTGTGGAGTTGAATTTGCCCCGCCAACCTGCCGTCTTTAACCATCCCCTGTTGAACTGAAATAACTTACTGGCCGATAATATAGAAACGAATCAGCTCTCGAATGGAGTTGTGGTTGTGTTCAGATGACAACAAGCCCGGGCGAGCTATGTGAGAACACGTGCTACGAATATCTGGCAAGACTGTGTCCAGGGGTCTCTTCTCCACCTTTCTCACACTGAATGAGGATAAAATAGCGGCTTCTTCCGAGCTAGTTTCTTCACAAACAATGCTGTGGACTACTTTTGAAAGGTTGGAGGGGACAGAATATTCTAACCAAAGCAGCCACACCAAAATCGACATTACAAACTTGTTGGGATACGCTAGGTTAATTTCAAGTAAGATGTGGGACTGCAGTTCAAAAAGACTCGAGGTCAGTCCCACGATGAGGTAGGGAAACAATTGGGGAAATGAATTTCGATAAGTCCTTTGATCAGGTGACGTATATTATTGTTTAATTCTTGCCACCACCAGGCGATTTGATTGGCCTAAGTAACGACGTTTTGTAGTGACGGAGGAGAATGCCACATCTAAATGTGCGGCCACACTAACCGAAACATGTGATCGACAAGATGAAACGAAGCACCGGGTTGCAGCCCCTGCATTATCCGAGTCTGAGCATTGGACGGATCCCTGAGCCTCGTTTCCTCCTGTCGATCACATACTTGGTGCAAATGTGGCCGCACATTAACCCCTACATCGAGTCCTTCTAACATATACCATAAGAAGAGGAAAAAAAGTTAAGTTGTTCGTAGCTTGGCTTAAGTGTGTGTTTGTGTGTTTGTGTGTGTGTGTGTGTGTGTGTGTGTGTGTGTGTGTGTGTGTGTGTGTGTGTGTGTGTGTGTGTGTGTGTGTGTGTGTGTGTGTGTGTGTGTGTGTGTGTGTGTGTCAGTAAGGCAGAAGGCATAACGTGAACGTATTTGTATACTGTGTTGACACAATTCTTTCATTTCTTTTGTCCATGTTTGCTCTGCCTCACGTAGGTGATTTTTAAAGCTGTGTTTACGTCTGTTGTCTCAGCTGCGTTATTCTCTTTCCTTAAATTTTTTGCAATCACAACCTGAAATATGACATGGACTATAAGCGAAAATTAGGTTATGAATCGAATATTTCATTTTCACAGATGTTTGTTCCGTGCCTATTTCAATTCAACTTTTTACAGTCACATGAATGGTCGGGTGCGTAGCTTGTTCGTCTACTGCTTATGTATTCTGGCTGTATATTATCTAGGGGATGTTAAAGTGTAATAAGATATGTTCAAACTTTTACCTGTTAGAGTTCGCACCGTGGCAACAAAATCTCATCCACATATACCACCACTCATCAGCAAGACGCACGTACACCTTTCCACCCGATCATTGTCTTTTAATTGCAAAAATAATTGATTACCTTTGAAAACTAGGGTAATTTATACAACTCCTTTTCTTTACCATCAATAACTTTTTCAGCAGAGTTAAGTATTGGAGTGATGTGATCTGACTATATACCGGCAAGTGAGCTGCCTCAGGTCAACGGTTGGCAAAAGTAACCTTCCTGTATTCCCTCCAGCAGGCAAAAAGGAATGTGAAAACAAGAAAAACATGTAAATATTTATGTAGAAGAGCTTAACATGAGTGTTTTATTCAATGCTCTTGATCAGAATCAATAATCATTCCAGAAAAAAAGGCATTGTGTCTGAGCACCCAATCCGTAGCTCCGTGTCACAGGCGTTGCTTACTGGGAGGGTTTTCAGGCCTTACTGAAGAGGTGATGAGACTGTAGTAAGAGGAGCCTAGTGGAGAGAGAGAGAGAGAGAGAGAGAGAGAGAGAGAGAGAGAGAGAAAGAGAGAGAGAGAGAGATAACATTAAGCAAAACGATCAAACGTCAGGAAAAGGCCGAATATGAGGGAACTCCAAGACGGGTTATGTGTTGTACAGTCGCCCTAGGAAGTGATGACAAAATATCCATAAGTTTTCGATCAGCGATAATGCACACACAGTACAGAGTGACCGAAGCGTTCTGAAACTCTGCCATTACTTCTTGGGATGACTGTACAAGATGCTCCTGGTTATTTTCGATGGAAAAAATGTAGGCTTATTCATCGGGTGGTTATTTTCGATGGAAAAAATGTAGGCTTGTTCATCGGGTGGCTCAGTGAATGGAGAGGAGAGCCAAAGGTGACGATGAACACTGAATGGATTAAGAGGAGACTTTAGATTATTTTCTTATACAGTATATTAATGATACACAACTGATAATACACTGGGCGCATAGAAAACTTAATTAATTGTGTAAATCAGACTTTTGGTTATGCAAAGCACCACTTCAGTAAACATGGCCTTATGCTAGATACAATGAGAACTCAGTGTACTTTATTGGTTGAGGGGCACTCGTGTCATGAATGCCTGGCTACACCATTATGAATGTGGACGATATACACTTTCAACTTAGTAGTTGTGTAAAGTTGAATTACATATCACAGCAAAGGGTAGGAAAGCAGGGATACTCATGCGTGTAAACTGTACACTAATTTGCTTAGTATACGAGTTACAGTTACATTTATCAGGACAAGTGCTCTTAACCATGTTCATTGTTTTGGCAGTCTGGAGTATAAGCAATACTGATAGAAGTGCAGTTGGTGGAACGTGGAAGTGTTACCACGTCAATCCACTTTTAGAGGAACCACGCTGGTTGAAAATTATCTCGAAACTTTCTATCAACAGTGTACCACAATATTTAACACACCGAGAAATAATATTCCTGACTAGCCTTTTTACACTTCCAACTGCTCAGAACATACATCATGTAATCACAAGGCAACCAAGTCTACTTTATCAACCAGAACCAATACTAATTAAGGATCATGGATCAAGAATTATGAAATGCCTTACCTGAAAGTATACAGCACAACATTCCTGAGTTTATTATTAAGAAAACATTGATTAGTTACCCACTTAATCATGGCTTAACACATAGTATTGCTTATCTTTACTCTGTCTGACTAGGTTTGTTAGTGTAATTTAAATGTTTATGTTATGCCCATGGCGTTATCTATCGTTTTTTGCTTACATACTGCATGTACAGAAGTAGCATAGAGAAAACATTGGCGACAGTCTCTCTCTCTCTCTCTCTCTCTCTCTCTCTCTCTCTCTCTCTCTCTCTCTCTCTCTCTCTCCTGTTCACTCTTCTGATCCAGTGAATGGGGTGAGGTTGCCATATTTTCCTTTCTACCTCTTGATAATCTTCTTCACCATCACGCTCACTCTCATCGTCATCACAGCTCAGCCATACCAGCCGACAAAAGCTGCCTCATTCTGGCCAATCACATTTAAGGCAGTTGATCTCTTTTTCCCCAATATTTTATGGGTACTGTACAGTTGGCGCCGCTTCAGAGAGGAGTACGCAGAGTTGCCAATCCTCTCCCACCTCGAGAAGTGAATTTGAGCCACCATCACGACGCATGAGCTTAAGGTTCGAACCACCCAGTTGTGATTGCTTGTTAGTATCATTGTGTGTGTGTGTGTGTGTGTGTGTGTGTGTGTGTGTTAACTCCTCCAAGGCTATTTGATGAATTTGAAACTTCCTAGGTGAGTTCGTCTGGTTCCTCTGATCATCCACTAGGTACAATTATCCAGCCATTTTTTTTTTTTTTTTTTTTTTTTTTTTTTAGGGAGGGTCAGGCCCCCTAACCAAATTAAAAACTCTCAGAATGCTTGAGGGCATTAGTCCCCTTCCCAAAAATAAAAACGATCAGAATTAAGGGGAAAGTGTGCACATGGATTCCAGTGATACTTCTCCGGTCAGTTAGTCGGGTTCCTTGATAATGTCTTCCACTATATAAAAATTTCCAATGTTATTTTCTGGGAGTCATCCCCTCTTCAAAACTAATGAAGGATACTAAATAGGGGAAGGAGGGCAGATATTGTTTTGATATCTTAGTTCACGTTGTAGAATGGGCTGCCATACTCTGTCTACTACTGCAGATACTACTGTTACTACTACTACTACTACTACTACTACTACTACTACCACCACCACCACCACCACCACCACCACCACTACTACTACTACTACGACTAAGTGTATCCTGGGACATCAGCCTTTCACATAATTTCGCCACTACTACGATCATGTGGCTTTTACATGGGGATACTAGCTTCTTTTAATGACTTAGTAATATTGTTTTGCAATGCTTTCAATTTGGCAGGCATACTCTGGATTGGGTGTGTAGTTCCATGCTTTCAATTATTGCACAGGAAGAAACTGCATTTCAACTTTATTATTAGCATTATTATTATTATTATTAATAGTAGTAGTGGTAGTAGTAATAGTAGTAGAAGTAGTAGTAGTAATAGTAGTAGTAGTAGTAGTAGTAGTTATAGCAGTAGTAATAATAGTAGTCGTAGCAGCTGTTGTTATTGTTGATGTTGTTGCTGTTGTTGGGACTAACGGAAAAGACCCCGTGTATTGAATGAGTGAGCAATATTCGGAACCAAAATGGAAGTACGAAAGACTCATGTCAGGCAAAAATTTTATCCACAAAGAAATTTCAGGAACAGCGACCAAACTGGATGCCTGAGGTGTTAGATCAAATTGTGTTTGGAAAGTTAGAATGAGAATAACTGTCAAGGAGATGCAGAGGTGAGTATACGCCAAATGGGAATACTCATTTAACTCTTTCATTAGTGTCAAGGATTGATACGGAATGAGAGGGAGTGGATAACCGTGTGCTATGTGCCTTCCTTAAAGAGAATACATACAGGCAAGAGTTTCCGAACGTATTTCGTGTGATACCAAGAGTAAATAGAGAATGATGAAACAATGTGGCTTAAAAAGAGTTACTGTTAAGGTGTTGATACGAATCGCTGTCTTGGACCCCACCTTAAGAGGAGGTGTGTGCGAGGGAATGTGGATGAGGATGGACTGAGGTTAGTGATGGGAAGAACGTGACCTACGACGTGTGTGTAAAATTAGAAGTAAAAGATAAAGTATGAGAGAGGAAGCAGTGGAAGGCAGGACATCACTGCCATACTAATAAAGGCACCAACACACGATCCAGTTTAATTAAAGCCAGGAGTAAATACACGTGTGCAAATGTGATGGGTATAGGTCAATATATATATCAGAGGGAGGGGGAGATATGTTGGATTGTTCTCAGTTAGAGAGAGAGAGAGAGAGAGAGAGAGAGAGAGGTGGGAGTAAGATTAGGTACGAGGCCACCTGCAAGGAATTAGGAACTGAGGGATACCTGAGCCCATCGAGATATTTCCATTACCGCATTAATGATAATACCTGAGTGTGTAACATGACATACAACGCTCTTGGTGGCTAAGCTAAAAAAATGGTCAGAGAGAATTTGAAAGCGCTTGGGTTTTCTTTATCTTTTTGAGTCCATGAACGCTGGTAGCAAAAGAAATATTGCAGGAAATAGTGATTATATTTACTGATAATATAACTGGCAGATTGATATATAAGGTAATTGTACCCCCTCCACAATATGTCTACCCCCGATGTATATATGTCTCCCCCCAATGCATACATGCCCCTACTAAACTTGCTAGGTCAGCACCCTTTCCCACGCCTGAAGACGGCGTTATTGCATCAGATCTTAGCAGACAGCCGACAAGGGCAGACTGTTTTACTGTGAGCTTGTAATAAACTCCTTATCTAGCTGTTTGTACACGGAGTTTCTATCACCAAAGTATTGCAAGTTACATTTGGTAGCAGCGGTGTTTCGAACCATCACATTCTGACCGCCTCCTTGGATTTTTAGTGATACAACAAGATACACGACGACTCGCATCTGCCAGCCTCGCCCCTCCCCCGTGCCTCTATACCTTGGCTGTGCTTTTTGAGTGTACCATTTTTCTCACCAGTGCTCACCTCTCCAACAACCGCACCCATACGCCTTGTTCCTGACCGCACGTGTCGCCGTTGCCGACCTACGCACCTGTTGCACCTGTTCCCAGCACCTGTTCCGGACTCATCATAGCTCCTGCCCCCATGGTGCCACTTATCACTGTCTGCCCGCTGCCTGCCCACCACCATTCTCTGCATTTGCGATTCACCAGCTCTACACCTGCCTTGCACTGACATCTGCCTCACCACCCACCACCGGCCTCCGCCGTCGCCCGCATCTGGTCTGCATTACGGAGCCTCCTAAGACCGCCACTCCCTGCCGGTGATTCATCGCGGCGTCTCTTCTCCTCTCCGCCCAGCTGTCTCTCCACCGCCGCAGCGCCCCGTCGCCCCGCCCCGTCGCCCCGCCCCGCCCCACCCCGTCGCCCCGCCCCGCCCCGCCCCGTCCCAGCCCAGCTACGCCCAGCCACCCTGCACGTCATCCATCTTGACACTCCCGTTTCTACTGTGTAACTATAGTATATCTTTCCTTTCTCTAGAGATTATCCTCGATTTTCTCTACAGATTGGTTATTGTAAATATTCCATCTCATTTCTATTACCCCGTTTTCATCTTCACCTACGTTATTTATTATCCATCTCATCCTTCGCATTTTATTTAAACCATTCATCCCCGCACCTTCATTCATATTTTCACACCTAGTGTATTCCATTCTCTCATTGTTATTTATACATTTCCACCTACGTATCCATCTTCATCCTTTCATTTTCCATTGCCGCATTAACTGTCATACTTTCCACGTCAACCGCTTAACGCCAGCCCTCTCGACCCGGAAATATCACCTGATCATACCTCGTCTGCCGACTCTAACACAATCACTCATTTACACAGTGGCAAAGAGTACCACTGCCCTGTACCTGAGACTCCCGTTTCACTTCCTGCAGAATCACTTACTACCCGTCCTACCCTCGTAAATCCAGATACCTCCTCCTCTACTCCTGCCTCTACTCTCCCTTCTTCTTCCTCTACTCCTTACACTCTCGTTACTTCTCCTGCCTCCCTTCATACCCCGTCTTGCTCGCCCTTAACTGCCACTACCTTCTCTCTCTCCCACACCTCTCCTGCCGCCACTTCTACACTTCCAGCCATGGCCAACCCTCCACAGTCTATCTATCTCGACGATGCCAATCGTCCCAAATTTACCGGCCAGGACCCAACTTGGTCTGTCTATGATTTCCTCAGAGAAGTCGAAACCGAAATAAACAATAGACAAATTACCGAGGAATCGCTCAAAGTAGCTTACCTCCTCGGTCGCTTGCACCACGGTAAATCAGACATCGGATCCGCGATCCGTGCAGGACATTTCGATAGCATTCGTACCTTTGCTGATTTTCGTACGGAACTCATCAGCCTTTGTTGCCAGCATTCAAATACCGCGTCTCTCATGGGATTCATTAATCTCCTAAACCAACTAGATGAGGACTTGCGCGTCCCAGCGCAATATGCCAAGCTCCGCGAAGCTGCCGCCGCCATGAAAGCAACTAGTAGCGAGATGCTCCAATTACTGGTAGGCACGAAATGGTTAGAAGACAAGAATGGCGTTCCAGTGCTTTCACTCACCAACTTTGCTGACTTAATTGGTTACCTCAGATTCCTTCACTGGTTTACTCCTAAACAGCGAGAGCTAGCCTTGGAAATCGGTTTAAATCCAGGAGATAAAATTATTCAGGTCACTAAAGCCATTCATGAAAGAACAGGTTCGAACTACAAGCGTCAGGGCACCACCCAATCCTTGGCCTCCTCAGTCTGTCACAAATCCACTACCCCAGACCAATCTCGCTCCCGTCCCACCACACGCAGCAGACCTGCCACACATCGCTCTCCTACCGCAGGTCGTGATCAATCTAGCGCCCGACGAAACAGACAATCTTCGATTCTTTGCTGGTACTGTGGTCATCCTGGACATCGAGCATCCAGTTGCAACCGTACATACAGACGTCCTCACTCCCAAACCAGACAGCGTACGCCTTCCCGCTCACGTCGTCCACACTGCAAATACCACAAATCAAGCACGACTCACACCACTGAGGAATGTCGTTACCTCAACCGCCCACAGTCAGGGGAAGCGCCGCGCCCGTATCGGACCAATATCACGTAGAACCAGAAACCCAACTCCCCATCCGCCATGTAGGTCCCATAACATCCTCGGGTTTAGTCATTCTCGGAAGCAGTCATGACATACCAACGTCATTCTTCTTGGACACAGGATCTATAGTAAATCTCATCTCCGAAAATTCCTTACAAATTATTCATCGACATCACAACCACGTCAGTTTCCTAGAACCACCAGATATTCGCCTATGTGGTGTTAACGGCTCAGAGTTTAAGGTTAAGGGAAGAGTCACCCTTGAAGTCAAACTCCACAGAGCTTTGCCCCCTATCCTCATTGAATTTCATGTCACTAATGACTTGCAGTATCCCGCAGATGCCCTTATTGGTTTCTCCACCATGGCACAACATTCCATTGCATTATTACCTGCTTGTGGTAGTATAGACATTTCTGGATTCCCGGTTTACACTATGGAATGTCCCCGTCCTGTTCTTATGATCAAATCAGTCCTTCAATTACCTCTGTCCCTATCACTACCAAAAAGTCCAACCCAGCCCAAACCACCACTCTCATCATCTGAGCATACAGAGATCATTCCTTTACTGACTGCGAGCAAGGACATAAATTCCTCATTGTCTCCTGATACATCATCTCAGCCCTCGAACATGGCTCTTACATCCTCTCCCGACAACACTATCGCTGACTCAGACATGTCTCAGTTACCTACCTCACGCAGTCTGAATGATCTTCTCCAACACGCAGAGACGAAACGTGCAGTAACGAATACGTGCACAATTTTGTTACCGCATGAGTTCACCAAAGTCTCTGTTTGTGTTGCTGGTGTGAAAGAAGGAGTGGATGTACTAACCCTACCTGAGACGTGTTGTGTGAATGGCTTGACTTATGAGTCAGTGTGGTGTACAGTCTTAGAGGACAGTTTATGCTACCTGTACTTGCTCAATGTCACAAATGCTCCACTAAAACTTAAAAGTGGTGTAAAGATTGGAGACTTCCTAGTATACCCAGCGGCCGTAAAGGTGTGCCAGGATTCCTCAATTCCTACTATTCAGACTGATGATACGCCAATCGGTGTATGTACTATTAACTCTACGGGATCTGCGCCGACGCATTCACCCGATATGCTCTCACATCTCACTTGCACAGATTTCCCAGAACATACGCCTCAACTCCTCGACCTTCTGACCTCGTACAGAAACGTGGTTGCCTTACCCGGTGAACCGATGGGTAGAACAGACCTTGTCAAACATACGATTGAACTACTCCCAGGAACTCAGCCGATTTACCTACCAGCGTATCGATTGCCTCACAGCCAGAGAAAGCAAACAGATCAAATGGTGCAGAACATGTTAGACCAGGACATTATTGAACCCTCCGTCAGTCCATGGAATAGCCCACTTTTCTTAGTACCAAAGAAGGACGGCAACTTTAGACCAGTAGTCGACTATCGTAAGGTCAATTCTGTCACCGTTCCAGACCGTTTCCCGTTACCTGTCCTCACTGATTTGCTAGAATCCCTTGGTGAAAATAACGTAGTCTTTTCATCTTTAGACCTCCTCAGTGGGTACTGGCAGGTCGAAATGGAAGAGTCCTCTCGCCCAGTTACAGCCTTTAGCACCCCTTCCGGACATTTTCAGTTTAAGAGACTCCCTTTTGGTCTGAGAAATGCTCCCTCCGTGTTCATGCGACTTATCCATTCAGTCTTCAGCGGTATGATGGGACACTCTCTTTTTGCTTACCTAGATGATATCGTTGTTGTGAGTAAATCCATCCCTGATCATTTTACCAAACTCCAGCAAGTCTTTGAACGCCTCCAGCTCGCAGGCCTGAAAATCAATCTCAGTAAATGTGACTTCCTGCGAAAGAAAATCAAATTCCTAGGCCATGTCGTAGATGCACAAGGCATTCATACTAATGAGGATAAAACTACGGCGATCATTAACTTCCCAGAACCTACCACTACCGACGCTGTACGAAGTTTCCTGGGCCTCAGTGGCTATTATCGTCGCTTTATCAGGAATTATGCGCAGATCGCCGCTCCTCTGACCCACTTACTCAAGCAGAATGTGCCCTTTGTTTGGACTAATGACCAGTCACAGGCTTTCCAGAAGCTAAAGACAGCTCTTGTAATTGCCCCTATTCTAGCGTTCCCTGATTATACCACACCCTTCCTTCTCTGCACAGACGCCTCAGGCACTGGACTTGGTGCCGTTTTGATGCAACTCGATGAAGCATCAAGGAAGCGCGTAATAGCGTATGCTAGTCGCACCCTTACAACCGCTGAACGTAACTACAGTGTCACAGATCTCGAAGCGCTAGCGGTAATCTGGTCCTTGAAACATTTCAGAGATATAGTCTATGGTTATCCAGTGCATATCCAAACAGACCACCTTCCACTATGTGATTTGTTCAAGAATCGCAACCTAACAGGTAGACTAGCTAGATGGTCTGTCATCATCCAGGACTTTAATCCCACTTTTCAATATGTACCAGGCAAGTTGAATGTAGTCGCAGACGCACTCTCACGTCACGTAGCAGCAGCTATAACATCACTGCAGCCTGAAGTAACTGAAAATACTACACTAACGTCAGAAGTTGTTCGAAACTTTCAACGCCAAGACCCCATGTGGTCCAAAGTCATTTATTTCCTAGAATCTGGCGATGCCTCGACCTTACCTACTCTGCCAGTATCACTAGCTGAGTTCATGCTAGATGATGATCTCTTGTACAGGAAAACACTGCTAACAGGCAAAGATATGCCCAATCGCGAAGTACGCCAACTTGTTGTCCCCACTGCCCTGATACCAAAGATTCTTCATATTGTTCATAATACTCCTCAAGCTTCCCATCCAGGTAAAGACTGATGCTTGCGCCAAGCACGTCTCAAATACTATTGGCCAACCATGTGCCGTGATATCAATGCCCACTGTGACTCTTGCCTCTCCTGCCACCGCCACAAAGGATCAACCGGCTTACCAGCACCTCTCTTACAATACCCAATCCCGTCACGACCATGGGAAACTGTCTCAATCGATCTCTTAAAACTTCCTCTCACAGAATCTGGCGCTGAGTACTTGTTCGTAGCGGTCGACCACTTCTCCCGCTACTGTGTCCTCGTTCCCCTCCCCGACAAGACCGCGAAGAGCGTTGCCCATGCCTTTGTAGATCACGTAATTTGCCCATTCAGTACCCCTCATACCATTCTTACTGACAACGGTACAGAATTCAACAATAGCCTTCTAGATGAGATCTGTCGCCACTTTCATATCAGTAAGTGCAATGTCGTGCCTAACCATCCGGCTTCCAATGGCCTTGTAGAACGCCACAACCGTAAAATCTCAGAGTGCCTCAGACATCTAGGCTCCCATAGTTCGTCCTGGGATGACTGGATTCCCCAAGTGGCATCCTCCATCAATAGTTCCATCAATGCATCCATTGCTGAATCTCCCTTCTTCGTCCTCTTTGGTTTTGACAAGGACCTCCCTTACTCTCTATTATCCTCAAAGCCAGAACCCATCTACAACATGGATGATTATGTTAAACTAAAATTGGCCAACTTCCAGACAATCCACCAGTATGTCCAATCCACTTTCGCTTCCTCTCAGGAGGACATGCTGCAGTGCCAACATAAGTCCGCCTCTCCTATCACTATCAGTGTAGGCGATCTTGTCTTTGCTCATTCCCATACGCGTTCCTCTAAGTTGGATGACAAATTTACAGGGCCCCACCACGTCCTCACTCAACAAGGCAACAAATTTCACCTCCAGGACCTGTCCACTAGGGACACCAGATGGGTCCACGTCGATGACTTAAAGCGCGCACCCCGTGGCCTCGTGTTGGAAGAGTCACTTACACAACCTCCTGCCCCCTCTTCCCCTCCTCCCATCCTTCAGTCTACCTTGTCTCCACCTATCCCTCAGTCTCCTTCATCTCCATCTCCACCTGCTCATTCATCAACCAATCAATATCGGTCCAAACTGTGCTCTGCCCATCAACCTCTTCACGACCTTCCCCATTAACTCTACCCTGATTTTCTAGGTACGATGTTAGCGATCTCCCTGCTGGCAGTGCTGACCCTCCTGGGGTCTGAGTCAGGTCAGGACGATGGTGGAGTACGTCCCGGGGCCTTGGTCGGCTCGGGAGGCGAGGTAATGCTTATCGACGACATCGCCTCTTTGTGCTACGATCTTGCGCCCCTGGCCGATGTAGCCATTGCCCTACCTGCCTACGCGCACCAGCTCCACGGAATCAGGAACCATCTCACGGCCCTCATGGGGACACACAACCCGAATGGTATCTCTATAACCTTTTCCTCCCACTCTCCTGGCAATTGCAATACATAAGTAACAGATTCACTGAGCTCAATGACACATTTTCCATTCAGACACCCGTGGGTCGTTCTCGTGTGAAACGAGGTCTCTTCGACTTCGGCGGTGAGATTCTGAGTGGCTTGTTTGGCGTTGCTACAGCCCATGACATTTCTGGCTTCAAATCTGATCTCATTCATTTAGCTTCAGCCCTAGAATCACAACGCCGAGTCATTAAAATCCAACACACTATGTTACAGAAGCTCACAACCCAACTCAATGAAGTCACGTCCACTCTAAACAATTTCACCGATATCTTACAACGCCACCTTTCAGATCTCGACGTTATCTCTCAGTTCTTCTACCTCAAACTCAACATGGATAATCTCCAACTGGCCGTTGACTCTCTCCTGTCTCAAGTCTCTACCTTGGTTCGTATCCTGGTCGATGCTATCAATGGACGTGTCACTGCCGACTTAGTACCTGTCTCAGCTCTCCGTTCTGTCCTGGAATGGGCTCACTCCACCTTCGGTCTCTCCCCAGTCCTCCCTTACTCCTCCCTTGAATATTATTATCCTGTTCTCGAAGCCACTCTTCTCACTACATACGTCGTCGTCCATATTCCTCTCCGTTCTGCCATAACCTTTAACCTTTTCCACATCATTCCCTTCCCTTTCTGCCTCAACAACTCCTTGCTACAGGTATCTGTTCCTTCAGAATATTTCCTCCTCTCCCATGATCATCTTTCCGTTGCCTTCCTTTCTTCCACAGACCTCCAGCAATGTTCCTCCCTTACTCCGACCTCTCGTCTCTGTGCTGCCCACCTTTTCGCTACCTTCCCTAGCAGTGCTACACCCTGTGAGTCTGCTTTAGTTCTCAACCATTCCATCTACTCGGCCTGTTCTTTTGTCCCAGCTCCTGTCCTCCCGGTCCACCATGCTCACCTCAACCATGTCCAGTACTTCTTCTTTGCTGTTCCCATCTCTGTCACAATCATGTGTCCTGGTTCTTCCGTTTGCTCCGTCCCCGCCAGTGGTCTCTACAAAGCACCTGACTATTGTACCGTCAAATCAGAGTCCGTCATCACTTATGCCACTTGCTATCACCAAGCTGTTCGTAAACACTCCTATGACATCTTTCAACCAATCGACATGCCTTCTACCCTACCATCTGCCAACATTACCATCACCTCCCCTCACTTGCGCATGCTCACCTTCCTCAATGACAGTGATTTCATTATGGATCAATTTTCTCTGGCCTTCAGCCGTTCATGGGTTCATCCAACAGTTGTGTTTCCCCCTGTGGTTATCGCTTTCATAGGTTTTCTACTCATCATCTGTGCAGTGCATTGTTGTGTCAGAAAAATGGAACGTCGACTCCAGGAAATCAGAGTCGCTACAGGCATAGTACGCCCTACACACGACGTAGAAACTCCCCGTACTTAGTGCCCTCGCCTTCCGTGACTACCATTGCCATCTAACAATTAACCAAACTGTGAACAGCACTCTGCCTACTAGACAATGATGGTATTTCTTTCATGCATTACTGAGTGCCAGTGTATCCTACAGAAAATACAAAAAAAAAAAAAAAAAAAAAAAACATGAAGGAAGAACAACACTAGAACTCTCATATCTACTCCTTGTTTATCATGTATCAAACTATTATTGTGTAATTCCCATTATGTTTATATATACCTTCGACCCTTACTGGATTTGTACCTATTATTCCTTGTATATCTTATATGTATATATCCTTCTAATTCCCTCCCCTCAACATGGCCATGTCTCCCCTACTGCCCCTGTATCATACTTGTCCCTTGTACAAACCTCCCGGTCCTGCCTTACTCCTATAATCAAACACCATTTAACTCCCGGTGTCAGGAGACACCGTCTCAGCTACCCGGGGGAGTAGTGTACCCCCTCCACAATATGTCTACCCCCGATGTATATATGTCCCCCCCCAATGCATACATGCCCCCACTAAACTTGCTAGGTCAGCACCATTTCCCACGCCTGAAGACGGCGTTATTGCATCAGTTCTTAGCAGACAGCCAACACGGGCAGACTGTTTTACTGTGAGCTTGTAATAAACTCCTTATCTAGCTGTTTGTACACGGAGTTTCTATCACCAAAGTATTGCAAGTTACATAATCTTGAAGGGTAAATATATCTAAATTTCAGTTGTTTCCTCAGCATTTCACAGGATTACATTAATTCAAACTATAAGAAAGGTTTCTATTATTATTTGCTACGTGCTAGAGTGTAATAATAAAAGTGATGTTAATTAGGTTACTGCGAGCGTGCTGACACCGGTGGAAGTGATTGTATCAGTAGTAGTAGTAATGCTTGTTTGTGTAACCCGATGGACTGCAGGCTAGAGTTGCCCTTCTTGCGGGGAACATTGAGAGAAACGAAGGACGTTTGTATAACTGGGCAGTGAATCCGTCCGATTATATAGCTGCCATCCCGTGAAGGCGTCCCTCTTCAGCAAGAAGCGACTCCAGCAAAACGAAGCAATTTGATCTTAGGAGTGAAAATCGCTTCTATTCCTCTCTTGCTTTGTAAAGAATTGTATGGACTGCATTGCTTCTTTCTTGGCTAAGTGCTTCGTAATCAAACGCCTCTTAGTTAAAAAATCTTTGTTCTCAGCAATGTTCTTGTGTTGGTGCTTCTCTTCCATTACCTCGCTTTTATCAACTTCACTTGAGAGAGAGAGAGAGAGAGAGAGAGAGAGAGTGCAATAGAAAATCAATTGGCTACGAAAGGCAGAAAATAAGAGAAAAAGGGAAATAAAAAGAAAAGAAACGCTCGCCTTGAAGTAAAAGTTTGTACTAGCTATAGGGAAAAGAAAAAAGGAATAAAGGAACACACACACACACACACACACACACACACACACACACACACACACAAAGGATGAACGTGTCAGGAATATCAGCAAACTGCGTATCAAATATGACCAAAAATAGTGATATTATAACACTGGACAGAAATCATAACTATAATGTTTGATTAAATCCCTGTTAACAAATTTTCGCAACAATAATATCTACGAATAAACTGGTCAGGTTAGGTGTAATTGTCTTTTTACTTTTCATTTCTTTACATATCAGTCATTACTACTGTTGTGGCTAAAAATGTGTTGATAATGTTAGTATGTTATTGATCTGATCATTTATTATGGTTTGTGATCATGTTTGGCCATGTGGAGAGGATGGAGGGGGAGAGGCTGACGAGAAGAGTGTATGTGAGTGAGGTGGAGGGGGGGGGAGAGGGAAGGGGAGGCCAAGGATGAGATGGAGGGATGGAGTGGAGGGGTATATGTGAGAAGGGGGTGTGAGGTGGGAGCAGGGCAGTGAAATGGAGGGGGACAGGGCGATATGGTGGCGATTTGTTTGTGGCCACCCCTTTCGGGATTAAGTAGCTTGGCAATAAATAGATAGAGCTCGTTATGCTTACGATGTCTTTCCACTTAGTTCTTTGTTTCTCCCTTCTGGTCATATAATTTTGCTTCACGTATGTACTATCGCATACAAAAGTTCCTTCCACCAAGCAACTATAGTGAGGATCTGAATCACCTCATTTTCATCCCATTACATAGCTATATGCATTTCCTATAGATGTTTGTGGATTAAAATTCATATGATTATTCTTGGACTCACTATGCTGTTCGAAAGAAGTAATGGTATTTTGTTGCTGGGTTGGTGGAAGAGACTTTAGTGCAGGATAGTACGTCACTGACTGAACCCACATCCTCCCCAACACCGTCACCATCATCCTTGACAACCATCATTTTACTAATCACATCCTTCGCTTGTCATCCTCAAGTAATATAATTTCCTCTTGATCGTCAATGATATTTTAGAGACGATGTCCACTGCAAGTTGTGAAAGGGAAGTGTGTGTGTGTGTGTGTGTGTGTGTGTGTGTGTGAACATTTTGTATTCCCTTATCGTATTTATTTCACTTACAAGCCTCTGTTTCACGGTAGTACACTTTTTTTTTTTTTGTCCCTTTTACTTTTTCGCAATATTTGAGCTGCCCATCCCTCTCTCTCTCTCTCTCTCTCTCTCTCTCTCTCTCTCTCTCTCTCTCTCTCTCTCTCTCTCTCTCAGCAGATTATACCTCTGCATACGGCTGACAATTTTATATACATTTTGCTCGAGGTCCAATTGTGAAGCTTGAAACTATTGTTTGACTTAATATAATGAGGTGTTGTGATGTTATAGCATTACACCAATAAGGATCTCTACATATCTATTGCCAGATGCCTTAATCCAGTAAGGGGTGGCCACAAGCAAATCACCTCCATGTCACTGGGTCCCCCGCCATTTCACAGCCCTGCTCACAGCTGACACACCCCTCTCTCATATACCTCTCTACTCCATCCCTTCACCTCACGCCTGGCTTCCCCCTCCCTCTCCCCCCCTTCACCTCAATCACATACACTCTAGTTAAAAAATGGAGGCCAATGAACACGTCTTTCACTAATAATAATAATAATAATCTATCTATCTATCTATCTATATACCTAGGCTGCTTCCCCCAAGGAAAGGGAGGTAGCCGAGACAGGACGACACACTCTCCATTTACTCATCCATTTAAACACATTCATTCACATCTTAGCCCCAAAGGGGAGAACGGACAGATCCTCACCGCACCACACCGCACAAGGGTCAACTGCGCAATGCAATCAGTGACATCCGCAGCAGGGTCCGACAGCAGAACTGGTTTACCTCTGCCACATCATAACATACCCATCCCCTTACCCGCACCTGACCTGACTAGCTGATCAGACCAAATGCGGGAGAATATCCCCTCAGGGCTGCGCCATCACTTATTTATTCACAATTTCTCTCCATTTATTTCTGTCACGCACAGCCACTCTTCCTTGCTCGACAGACATCCCTCTCGCATCCAGCGCTCTCTTCACACTATCCATCCATCCTATTCGTGGTCTTCCTCTCAGCCTTACACCTCTCACATCAGATCTAGTTATCTTTTTCACCAATCGCTCATTATCCATTCTCTCCATATGCCCAAACCATCGCAACACCCTCTGCTCAACTCTACCAGCCATCTCCTGAACAACTCCAGTTCTCCTTCGCACTTCATCATTTCGCACCCGATCCATACGCGTCACTCCACACATACTCCTCAGACACCTCATCTCCATTACATTCAAACTTTTCCTCTCTGCTACACCCATATTCCATGTTTCAGCCCCATATAATGCAGTCGGTACCACAACACCCTCATACAGCCTTCTCTTTACATCCATTCTAAGCGAACGACATTTAAACACTTTTTTCATTCCTCCCAGCACCTTTCCTACTTCATTTATTCTAAACTTCACTTCTGCATCTATTCGTCCATCCACAGCAACATGTGACCCTAGATATTTAAAACAATCTACCTTCTCAAGCAACTCACCATTCAAAACTATATTCATCCCCCTACCATCTATCAACCTCGTACACTTCATCACTTTACTCTTATTCTCATTTACTTTCAAATTCCTCCTTTCACACACCCTTCCAAACTCCTCTACCAACTGTCTCAATCTCTCCTCTGAATCAGTCACCAGTGCAGTATCATCTGCAAACAGCAGCTGCTTCAGATTCCAATCTCCACCATCAACATTTACCAGACTCAGACCACCTAAAACTCTTGCATTCACCTCCCTTACAACACCATCCATGTAAATATTAAACAACCAAGGTGACATCACACATCCCTGTCGCAGCCCCACTCTCACGGGAAACCAATCACTCACAGCATTTCCCACTCTTACACATGCTCTACTATTTACATAAAAACTTTTCACCCCTTTTAGTAACCTACCATCAAGTCCATACAATCTTAAAACAGTCCACAAAGCCTCCCTATCAATTCTATCATACGCTTTCTCTAAATCCATAAATGCCCAAAACACATCCTTGCCTTTCGCTAAATACTTTTCACACACTTGTCTCACAGCAAACACCTGATCAACGCATCCCCTCCCTCTCGTAAAGCCACACTGCTCATCACTAATCACTCCCTCTGTACCCTCTCTAACTCTCATAATTAACACTCTACCATACACCTTACCTACAACACTCAACAGACTTATACCCCTAAAGCTAGTACATTCATACTTATCACCCTTGCCTATAATAATAATAATAATAATAATAAAAAATAAATAAATAAATCATTTCCTGTGGCACCCTACAGGATGCATAGGGCCTCGATGAACTCTCTCCACCAATATTTGTCTCTTGCCATCTCCTTCAGGTTCCACCAACACTCCTCTCCTGCTTCTTTTTTCATTGTCCTCAACCAGGTGTCCCTCGGCCTACCTCTACTTCTTCTTCCTCTAGCAGTCCACTCTGGCACATCCTGTATTAAACTGCCTTCTTTTCTATATATGTGCCCCAGCCACTTCCAGCGAGACAGTCTCACATATTCATTAACCCCTTAACCGCGGGGCGTCACTTTCATGATGCTTGGGAGCAAGGGATCATACCGCGGGGCGACGCTTTTGTGATTCTGTGTTATTTTGAATTTACCCGGGCTTCCAAGTGGGGGCTTGTATCATCTATCAGTACTGCCAATGTCCAACACTAGTCAGCACTCCTAATCTCATCTGTACTCCCATCCATTGTTGACAATTTAGCCATTTCTCCCCGTTCTTGACTCCCCTCCCTACCCCCCTTCCATTACCCTATCCTCTCGCCTGCCCGGCCGTGCTATGCTAAGTAAATCTTCCCTGGAATTTTTCACTGATTTCATCCATTGAAATAAGCCCTATGTCGTATTCTTATACCAAATTATATATACAAGAAAGAAATAAGGTAAGTGAGAGTGCCATACACCTGGAATTGGCTAATTATCACCTGACAACACCTCACGTGCACTCGTTCGCTAATTTTCGCTGTTTTTTTCCCCTTGAAATATGCCGTATAATCTATTTTCGTAATAAATATACATGTAAGGAGGGAAGGGAGAAGCCTAAGTGATATTTACATTCACCTGGAACTACCTAATTTATAATGTATTGTCTAGATTTCCTGCCAATCATATCAGTGCTAGACAAAGCTGTTTCAAGATTTAACATTGGTAGCTCTAAATATATATCTCTTAAGTAGGCCTCTAATCTATTTTCGTAATAAATATACATGTAAGGAGGGAAGGGAGAAGCCTAAGTGATATTTACATTCACCTGGAACTACCAAATTTATAATGTATTGTCTAGATTTCCTGCCAATCATATCAGTGCTACTTAGCTGTTTCAAGAACCAATATTGGTAACTCTGAATAACCCCTAAACAGGCCTCCACGCTGGCCCTCCGTTATCAGTTTACTCTCATCTTCCGAAGCGAGAGTACGTATGTTTCTTCTTGCTGACTTCAAGGCCTTTTTTCACCCCCATGCAAATGGCCCTGTGACCTTTACCCCCTACTAAACCTCATGTGGAAAGAGGTAAAGGGCTGACAATTGATAAAAGAGTGACTACGATCTTTCTATTGAGTAAAACAGTGCAAGTGGAATTGTAAATAATGTGTAAATAATGTGTAATCAGCAAGTGAAAGTAATGAATGTAAATATACGTGAACAATGGAAAATAGTTTTATAAGTTATTTCAAGTGACAGTGCACAACACAGTGTAAATAAAATAGAAATGTAAATAACGTAAATAAAATAGAGAACGTAAATAGAAATGTAAATGAGTAGTATTATAAGAATACGAGTATATACCCTAGGAGTAATGAAAGTGAAAGTTTCACTCTAGCATATCTGAATGCTATGAGTTATGAGAGTGAAGATGAAAGTGACATTCACTCTCAATGCCAGTATACAGGACGAGAAAGTGAATGCTACGTATTTTACTGAAAGAAATTGAATCCCTACAGTGACAATAAACTAATACTACTGAAGGAAACTTATGGATAAAGACTGTAGATATATATAAGTGTTATATAGTAATAGAAATATAAAGTGTGAGGGGTTTTATGAATAATAAATGACAGAGTAACAAAAGCGAACTAGTACCAGTGCGACGATCAGACGCGCTCGTAATTTCCATTGCTTTCACAGTGGGTTTTTTTTTGGAGTATGGATCCCAAACTACTTGAAAATTGTAGAATAGTGTTTATAGTGTTTGTATCTGGCTGTGGTAATCATATTACGGGTTGTCGGGAAGTGTAAAGTGGAGACTTCGTTACCCTACTTCAGAGGTCTCCACAAGTCCTACGGTAACCGACGAAGGCTCAACAATCATTCCAGGAGAAAGCTGAAGGTATGTGCCATAAGCATATGTAATTTTATTATTCTAGGACTAATAACTGATTTTTGGCAAATATTTTTTGAGAGTCTGTCGGAGCCCAAATAACCCCGCGGCACACGCAAGTCATTGGTAAACAAGCCCGCGGTGTAGGGGTTAACCGGTTCCACTCTCGTAATATCCCTTACTCTTTCATTTGTAACTCTGTCTTGCCACTTTACCCCAAGAATCCTTCTCAGTATTTTATTCTCAAATCCTAATGCTTTCTGACCTGTTACAATTGTACTGTACCATGACTCATATCCATAAATTAAAATTGGTCTAACCATGGACTTGTAATTTTTCACTTTAGTATGTATGAGGAATTTGGAAGGAATTTGAGTGTAAAGTGGAGGGACTGTAAGAAAATGTTCTGGAGAGAGGTGAAAAGAGTAAGACAGGGTGGAAGTGAAGTTAGCAGGGGAGTGAAAGATAAAAATGGTAGATTACTAGTGGAGAAGGAAGAAAAAGTGAGCAGATGGAGAGAACACTTTAAGGAATTGTTGAACGTAGAGGATGGAAGTAATGCGAATATAAGTGGCTGGGGAATGGCTGAGAGAAGGAGGGAGGTGAGAAGACAGGAAGAAATCAGTAGGATAGAAGTTGTGGAAGCAATGAAGAAAGTTAAATCGGGGAAAGCCCCAGGAATTGACGGAGTGTGTGGTGAAATGCTGAAGCATAGGAGAGAGATAGTAGTAGAATGGATGTGGAAGATGTGCAAATTAGCCTGGGAGGAAGGTAGAGTCCCGGAGGATTGGAAGTCAGGTATAATTATTTCCTTGTACAAAGGAAAAGGGGAAAAAGAAGTGTGTGGTAATCATAGAGGCATTTGTCTTCTTAGTATAATAGGAAAAGTGTATGGTAGGATATTTACTGACAGAGTTAGAGAAAGAACAGAGAAATTAGTTGGAGAAGAACAGGGAGGCTTTAGGAAGGGAAAAGGTTGTGTAGATCAGATATTCATTCTTAGATCTTTAGTGGAAAAGTATCTAGAGAAGGGAAAGAAGTTGTATGCGGCTTTCATGGATTTGGAGAAAGCATATGACAGGGTGGATAGACGAGGATTGTGGAAAGTGTTAAGAATATATGGAGTAGATGGGAGTTGTTGAATGCTGTGAAGAGTATGTACGATGTTGCGAAGGCTGCAGTGCGTGTGGATGGTGAACTAAGTGAATTTTTCTCTCTGAAAGTTGGTTTGAAACAGGGATGTGTCATGTCTCCATGGTTGTTCAATCTGTACATGGATGGGGTAATAAAAGAGGTACAAGGTAGGGTAGTGGATGTTGGAGTGGCCCTGGTGAGAGAGGATAGTGTTTGGAAACTCCCTGTACTGTTGTTTGCAGATGATACTGTGTTGTTGAGTGAAGACGAAGGGGAACTGCAAGGCTTGGTGGATGAGTTTGAGAGAGTGTGTAAGAAACGGAATCTAAAGGTCAATATAGGGAAGAGCAAAGTGATGGTCTTTAAGAAAGGTGAAATCAGTGAATGTACAGTGAGGTTGGATGGTGAGGAATTGGAAAATGTGAATACGTTTAAGTACTTGGGTAGTGTGATGAGTAAGGATGGAGGTTTGGAGGGTGAAGTGCTTGAAAGGGTACAACAGGGAAGAAAGGTTGCTGGTTCTTTGAAAGCAGTGATAAGAAACAGGGAAGTGAAAAAGTTACTACATGACAGTATTGTGATACCAACTCTAACGTACGGAAGTGAAGCTTGGACGTTGTTGGAAGGACACAAGTCAAGAGTGAGAGCAGTGGAAATGAGTTATTTGAGAGGAGCCTGTGGAGTCACATGGAGAGACAGGCTGACGAATGAGGATATAAAGGAGCGTTGTGGTGTTGATGTGGATGTGATAGGAAGCGTTATGAGGAACACACTGAAGTGGTTTGGCCATGTGGAGAGGATGGAGGGTGAAAGACTGACGAAGAGAGTGTATGTGAGTGAGGTGGAGGGGGGAAGAGGAAGGGGGAGGCCGAGGATGAGATGGAGGGATGGGGTGGAGAGGTATATGAGAGAGGGGGGTGTGAGTTGGGAGCAAGGCAGTGAAATGGCGGGGGACAGGGCGACTTGGAGGCGATTTGTTTGTGGCCACCCCAAACGGGATTGAGGCGTCTGGCAATAGATAGATAGATAGTATGTACCGAAAGCATATTATTATTCCAAACAGATTTCAATATTCCAACAGCTCGCCTAGCCTGTCTAATCTTCTCCTCAATTTCATTGTTTAATGATCCATTAGATGATACAATCGTTCCCAGATATTTAAAGTTTTCTACATTTTTCGCCACATTATTCCCAATTACACAATCGATTTGGTTCTCCACGTTCATATTAATAATTTCAGTCTTTCTACAATTTATTACCAATCCCACTTTTTCTCCTTCCTCCACCAAACAAACAAGCACCCTCTGCACCTCGTAAATGCTTCCACAAATCAGTACAATGTCATCAGCATAGACCAAATCCATCAGCTTCTTATTTTCTTTCCAGTTAATTCCTGCACCTGTTCTCCTTACAACCTTTTTCATAACATAATCCATAACCAAATCAAACAGCAGTGGGGAAAGAACTTCGCCTTGAATCACTCCTGACCTAACTTAAAATGAATCACCCAAAGAACTACCCACCATTACCTTACAAAAAGTACCTTCATGCAGGATTCTAATAATATTTACAAACTTTTCTGGTATACCATAGAATCTCATAATTTTCAACATGCTCCACGTGAAACACTATCAAACGCCTTTTCAAAATCCACAAAACACATACTAAGTGGCATTTTCATCTCATTAGCTTGTTGCATTAAATGCCTTACGATAAAAATCTGATCATTACAACCTCTACCCTTTCTAAATCCCACTTGTTCTTCTCTTAAAATTTTATCAATTACTGGCTCTATTCTGTTCAACAAGATTTTGGAAAAGACTTTTGCAACTACAGGTGTCAAAGTTATCCCCCTCCAATTGCCACACACACTTAAATCTCCCTTTTTTGGTATTTTTATAATCACTCCATTTTTCCACTCTTCTGGAATTCTACCATTATTCCAAGCCACATTAAAAAGTTTCAACAGTGCATTCATCAACTCGTCATTATCCAGCTGAAGCATTTCAGGAAATATTTCATCCTCTCCTGGGGCCTTAAAATTCTTTAACTCCTTTACAGATTTTGCTACTACTAATAAATGACGCTTGAAAGTCCCCTGGCCTGAGAGAGCTTGTGATAATTGCTAACTTCCAGGCTTAAGGGCGAGAGATAAGTCCCGCAGAATTTTAGAAAAATCAATAAACCTGAAAAGCCATGGATCCTAAAGAAACCTAGGAGGCGCTAAGCCATTTCTGAAGGTAATCTATTAAATTTCTACCTTCTCTACACATTCCCAAAAGTTAAGAA
This sequence comes from Coenobita brevimanus, assembly GCF_032717465.1. NCBI lineage: Eukaryota > Metazoa > Arthropoda > Malacostraca > Decapoda > Coenobitidae > Coenobita > Coenobita brevimanus. Next base: position 16,432,728 of record NC_136959.1, read on the forward strand.
CCAAATTTTCAAAACGTAAACTTGCAACAGAGATCGTGTCCGGCATCGTGACAACAATGGGTGGCGAGTGGTGCTGTGCCGGCCTGGCTGACACAAACTACTCAAATCCTCAGTACCTCGCTTACATTGGCGTATCTTTAGCACTTGGGAGCGTGTAGCAAAATAACTTAAAAAAGTGATTTAATTATGTATTCAAGGTCTGTGAACATCAGGTTGTATCCATGCACTGACCTATGATTTTATGTGATGATATCTATGTGGTGTGCCTTGTGTTTCCAAGAGCAAACATATGGTGTCATGAAAGAGCGTAGGTAGTGCAGTGTTTCTGTAAAGAGAGCAATTGGCAGGTGGTTGCTGTTCTGAGCTGCCCACATAGCATATGTGGGAACAGTTGGTTTGTCCAAGGGTAATGCTGCCAGGTGTGGAGTGTGAAGATTGTGGACTTTGTACATAGACGCAACTCAGCCACGTCCCTGCATTGCTATAAGGACGGGATACTACTCATTCCAAGGTTAAGTGTCTATGATGAACCAACTGTTGTGTTCTATTTTTAACATGGGCTGGTAGGTTTAAGTACGATAGGAGAAGTGATGATCAAACAATGGGTAACTATTCCATTACAGCGCTAACCTGAATCTTGTATAGCATTGGCACTCCCTAACTATCCAGATGTGCATATGGTGGCCGCAGCCCAGCTTCCAGGCTGCATCCCTGGTGACTTGACTTATGTGTTTGATCAAAGAGTGTGTGTGACTGGCCTCAACCCCAAGGATGATGAGGGACCTCTGAAGATGTTCTTGTCTCCGAGAGATGAACATTAACTTGGTTTGCTCTGGACTGAAGGACTCTCGCCACTGCTAATATGCATGATAGTGGCCTGGCAGTAACGTCTATCACAATGTAAGGAGAGTGTACTCACCTGCGGATGCATGTATTTTAGAAATATGTTGTAGAACCTCATTTGAAATAAATGTTCCAGAGCAGAGGGGTCAAGATTGCTGCCCAGTGTAACAATGTCAATAATTGGGCACTCACAAGAAGTGTGATCATTAAGTACCACTTGCAGGGTTCTCTTCTGGATGGTAGTATTAGATGTGTAGAATGAGAATACAACACACACCATGATCCTTCAGCTAGGTGGTGATGCCCTGATGCCAAACTGTCAAAGACACCACTGATGCCAAGTGCCACAGTGAAAGTGTCTTCTAAAATGTCAAGTGACTGATTCCATCTTTCTGACCTGCAAAGGAGCAGATCTTCTGCAGATCTGATCTACCTGAAGCCAAAGTGCTTGGGACTAAATGGTGTTTATCAAGGAATGGTGTCAGTCTGGTAATAAGTACGGACTGGTTTGGTTAATGATCCTTGGGATCTGCTCTGATGCTCTTTTTGTGAATCACCACTCCTCTTTTACCCTTCAACAGGACAAGCCAGTCTAGCGAAGAAAGAAAACTATGAACATTTTTACGAGTAGTAAGGGATTCAGCGAGGCGTATGAGTCTCTCACTCTCATTCCCCTTCCCTCCCCCCCCCTCTCTCTCTCTCTCTCTCTCTCTCTCTCTCTCTCTCCTCTGTCAGTCAGTCAGTCAGTCTGTTTGTCTGTCTGCCTCTTTCTCTCTCTAGCCAATTTTCCATTCGTGTTTACCTCATCAGCAGGGTACGCCACGCCCAATCCAGCCTTCATTCATCCTGTTGGCCTTGGCCGCAGCCCACACACACACTCGCCTGGCCTTTTGGGTATTCATATTTTGTCCCAGTTCCCAGTGCAAAAATTTACGCTTTTCCATCACACCAACTCCACCGCAGTATCCACCTGCAGCTGCCCCACTATTGCTTTCTCTCTCTTGCAGTTTCTCATTTCCCATTTTCTGGCAGATATCTTTTATTGTCTGTCTCTTGTTTTCATTATCTGTGGTGTCATGTTCTCCCATCCAACTGTCTCATTATAATCTCTTTACTCCTTGTTTTTTTTTGTTTTTTTTTTTTTAATCAAGTTGCTTCCGCCTTTCTTTTCCTATCTCTAGTGAATTATGTCTTCATTTACAGCTGCACAGAATCTGAGATGGATTTATTTAAGTCTCTCATATCTCCCTTTCTTTTCTTTTTACCTGTATCTTTTCTCTTTCTTTTTAACGTCTATCCTTTCTTCTTTGTATTACCTTGTTGCTTCTAGACTTTTACAGATATTACTCTCTGTATTGTCCAGCCAACTACGACTTCTTTACAGCCATTTCCAGTGAAAGATATTGTTGTCTGGAGTCTCCAGACCTAGATTTAATTTTCTCTATTTTCATTCTATCTCTTTCTCGCTGCTCACTTGTAACGAGTCTGTCACCTCATATAATAACGTATCCTAAGTTTATCTTTGTTCTGAAAAGAAAATAAATCTGTTTTAGGTTTAAACAATCAAGAGGGAGAGCCAGGGATATATTTATTATTATTATTATTATTATTATTATTATTATTATTATCATTATTATTATTATTATCATTATTATTATTATTATTATTATTATTATTATTATTATTATTATTTACTTCTACAGTATCTTTTCCTAATTTCGCACCATGCCTGTTTCCTCAGTCGACCTTAAGTAACTTTTAACTTTCCTTCCACCATTTCCAACATCATAATTATAAAGTTTACCATCTTCACATCCTGCAGGACCCAACCTAAACATTACAGGAGAGTCCAATACGGGTCAAGACTGAAGGACTCTGACCAAGAAAAAATCCTGTCGCAATCTAGGAGCCCCAAGTATGATACCGGATGTGCCTCGAGGACCTTTATCGAGAGAGAGAGAGAGAGAGAGAGAGAGAGAGAGAGAGAGAGAGAGAGAGAGAGAGAGAGAGAGAGAGAGATGAGAAATCCCGAGAGAATTTCGTCGACAGGCATTAATTAGAAAGGTATTCCCAATCCGATTACTTTCTGAGAAGCTTCTGCGGGTCGTGCCTGAGATCTGACGCAATTTTTATATTTTAGTTGAGTGTAATATTACCCATGTCATTTTAGCCTGAACGATATTATTTGCAGTCTTTTTTACTAACTGTTCAGCCTTTTACGTATATTTTCCTTATACATGTTCGTGTATTCGCAGCAATTTCATATCCTTATCCTTTGTCATTCTTATTTGTTTGACGGTATCCGATGTTCTAGAGAGGGTCTAAGCAATACTGTCCCTATTAAGTAACAACCTTACATCCCACAACCTCCCATCAACTCTAAAAATCTTTATAGGCTATATATTTGTCCTCTCATTTTAATATTTCAGCTTTCACCATAATCTCCTACACTGTTATTCTTTTTCCCTACTACTTAAGTCCCTCATTGATGGCAATTCTCCCGCATTTTCACACGTCTTCTCAACCACCTCCTCCTTTTTCTGTGCCTAAGCTGTTCATTTCAATTTGATTTCCTTTATTATCGGGGTTATCTCGGCTTGTTTCATACCACCATTTCTTTTGACATGGTTTTGGACCCGAAGGCATTCCTAAAATCTCCCTCAATTTTCTTTATTTCCCATATTTTCTGATATCATTTGCATTATTCTGTTTTTATTCCCCTTCCCCCACCCTCTATGTATACCTAGTGGTTTACTTTCCTCTGATTTGCACTTTACCATCTATTATTATGCATTAACTACAATAATTATACTTTCCTACACTGTCTGAGTTATGGGACAGTTAAAGGGTAGAATGTTATTTTGTCACTGCCTGCCAACACAAAGAATTAATGAGATCTACTGTGCTTCACCTGTCTCACACATAATGCCACCACCTGCATCAGTTTGTAAAGGCAGACACAAGGGAAGGAATCTACGGAAGATACACTTAAAGAATTACTTATGGGTAGTGAGTGAAATTGTGAAAGGAGCATGGAAACGAAGAAAATTATACTATATAAGAGAAGAGATATATACGCAGAGAGAGAGAGAGAGAGAGAGAGAGAGAGACTGGAAGTTGGGGGAAGAAGGCGAGTATATGGCTTGTAGGCAGAAGTGAATGAGAAAAAATGGGGGTATGCAAGCATGAGTTACTGTACTTTAGAGGTAGTGTGTCCGTCTCCCATTCTGCTTGAGTCTTGAGTTCGAAGACAATGTCATGCCGAACATATGACCTTTTTTAGGGCAGGGTTTCACTGAGGTAAGTTATTTTGGTTAGTCAGTTTTTTTTTTTTTTTTTTTTTTTTCAGATGTAAAAGACTCGCCCAGGAAGGAACAGCGGTAATTCGTTTCCTGTGAGAAAGGGCAACATGTCCTCCATTTCACTGACTTTTTCACACAAGGTCAGTTTATATCAATAATGCACCGCTTTACACACACACACACACACACACAGTCAATACATCTCTTTGATTTTATCGTAGAGTTGAGCAGAGGGTGTTGCGATAGTTTAGTCATATGGAGAGAATGGATAATGAGCGATTGGTGAAAAAGATAACTAGATCTGATGTGAGAGGTGTAAGGCTGAGAGGGAGACCACGAATAGGATGGATGGACAGTGTGAAGAGAGCGCTGGATGCGAGAGGGATGTCTGTTGAGCAAGGAAGAGTGGCTGTGCGTGACAGAAATAAATGGAGAGAAATTGTGAATGAATAAATGATGACGCAGCCCTGAGGGGATATTCTCCCACATTTGGTCTGAATAGCTAGTCAGGTCAGGTGCGAGTAAGGGGATGGGTCTATCATGATGTGGTAGGGGTAACCCAGCTCTGCTGTCGGGCCCTGCTGCGGATGTCACTGATTGCATTGAGCAGTTGACCCATGTGTGGTGTGGTGCGGTGAGGATCTGTCCCTTCTCCCCTTTGGGGTTAAGATGCCAATGACTGTGTTTGAATGGATGAGTAAATGGGGAGTGCGTTGTCCTGTCCCGGCTATCTCCCTTTCCATGGGGGAAGCAGCCTAGGTATATAGATAGATAGACATTTCCGACAACCATCCCTTTTGCTGATTCGTACTCGGCCAGCTTCATTCTGGTTAATATTCACTCTCCGAAGATGAAGTTCAGTCTAGCAGTGGATCTCAGTCAGCATGAAGAAGAAATTTAATATAGGGAGGCAAAAGGGCGGCATTTATGATTAGGGGTGCAGGGAATTTGATATATGCAGGAACGTGTAGGCGGGGAGACTGAGTGACAAATAAGGGCATGAAGGGAGGAAATGGATGAACGATTTTGGAGAGAATGATAAATATGATATATGAGAGGAAGGTACATGGAATGTAAGAGGAGCGAATGATGAGGTGAAAGAGAGAGCGATTGTCCAGGTGCTTGAGGGAGCGAAAGTGGATGTATGTGGAATAACTGAAACAAAATGGAGAGGAGAAAGTGTGAGAGAATGGGAGTATGGATGAGGTATATGTGCAGGAGTAGGTGAGAATGAGAGGGCAAAGGAAGGAGTATGTTTAGTTGTGAGTAAAAGATGGAAGAAGAGCATAAGACAATATGGATCAGTTGGGTCAAGGATTGTGTGGGTAAAGTTGAAAGTTGGAATACAAATGTGGGCAATTGTGTGTGTGTATGCGCTAAAGCAAGATCGTGCTAGAAGAGTGAGAGAAGAGTTCTGGACAAATGTAGAAGTGTGCATGGAAAAGGTTGCAAGGAATGAGAGAGTGTTTTTGATCGGTGATTTGAATGGTAAAGTTGGGAATGTGAAGGTGGATGGAATAGTTGGGGAGTGGGGTGTGCCTGTGGAGATAGATGAGAATGGGAGTGCGTTAGTGGACATTTGTGCTGGGAGGGGGTTGGTGATAGCCAATACCCTCTTCAGGCATAAAATGATCCACAGGTATACATGGCGAGTGATGAGAAGGGTGGGTGGTGAACTGAATGAAAGGAAGGCAATGATTGATTATGTGTGTGTGGATGAAAGGATGTGAAGATGTGTAATGGATGCAAGAGCTTATAGAGGTTGGGGAAGTGGACTTTCTGATACTACTTGGTGGTGGCCAGAATTAGGATTCAAGTAAGATGGAGGAATAGAAGAAGGGAAAGACGAGAGGAAGGAGTAGTTGCAAGGAGAGTGGAAAGGTTACAAGAGGATGAGAAAAAGGCAGAGTATAAGAGAGAAGTGGAGGAACGATTGGGCAAATATGAATTGGAGCAGATGGGAGACGTGGAAGGTGTGTGTAGGATATTTACAGAAGAAATATGTGCAGCATGTAATGTGGTGTGTGGAAGGAAGAGAAGACGGAGGGGGGTGCAGGGAACAGCGTGGTGGACTGAAGAGGTGAGACAGGCTGAGGCACAAAAGAAGAAAGCATACAATGAATGGATGAGAAACAGGGGCGTGGAAGAAGTTGAGAGGCCGAAGAGAGAGTTATATGTAGAAAGAAAGAGAGAGGTGAAAAGATTAGTAAGAGAGAGTAAGAAGAGAGTGGATGAGGAATTTGGAAGGAATTTGAGTGTAAAGTGGAGGGACTGTAAGAAAATGTTCTGGAAAGAGGTGAAAAGAGTAAGATAGGGTGGAAGTGATGTTAGCAGGGGAGTGAAAGATAAAAATGGTAGATTACTAGTGGAGAAGGGAGAAAAAGTGAGCAGATGGAGAGAACACTTTAAGGAATTGTTGAACATAGAGGATGGAAGTAATGCTAGTATAAGTGGCTAGGGAATGGCTGGGAGAAGGAGGGAGGTGAGAAGACAGGAAGAAATCAGTAGGATAGAAGTTGTGGAAGCAATGAAGAAAGTTAAATCGGGGAAAGCCCCAGGAATTGATGGAGTGTGTGGTGAAATGCTGAAGCATGGGGGAGAGATAGTAGTAGAATGGATGTGGAAGATGTGCAAATTGGCCTGGGAGGAAGGTAGAGTCCCGGAGGATTGGAAGTCAGGTATAATTATTCCCTTGTACAAAGGAAAAGGGGAAAAAGAAGTGTGTGGTAATCATAGGGGCATTTGTCCTCTTAGTATAATAGGAAAAGTGTATGGTAGGATATTATTGACAGAGTTAGAGAAAGAACAGAGAAATTAGTTGGAGAAGAACAGGGAGGCTTTAGGAAGGGAAGAGGTTGTGTAGATCAGATATTCATTCTTAGATCTTTAGTCGAAAAGTTCCTAGAGAAGGGGAAGAAGTTGTATGCCGCTTTCATGGATTTGGAGAAAGCATATGACAGGGTGGAAAGACAAGGATTGTGGAAAGTGTTAAGAATATATGGAGTAGATGGGAGTTGTTGAATGCTGTGAAGAGTATGTACGATGTTGCGAAGGCTGCAGTGTGTGTGGATGGTGAACTAAGTGAATTTTTCTCTTTGAAAGTTGGGTTGAAACAGGGATGTGTCATGTCTCCATGGCTGTTCAATCTGTACATGGATGGGGTAATAAAAGAGGTACAAGGTAGGGTAGTGGATGTTGGAGTGGCCCTGGTGAGAGAGGATAGTGTTTGGAAACTCCCTGTACTCTTGTTTGCAGATGATACTGTGTTGTTGAGTAAAGACGAAGGGGAACTGCAAAGCTTGGTGGATGAGTTTGGGAGAGTGTGTAAGAAACGGAATCTAAAGGTGAATGTAGGGAAGAGTAGAGTGATGGTCTTTGAGAGAGGTGAAAGTGAATGTACAGCGATGTTGGATGGTGGGGAATTGGAAAATGTGAGTACGTTTAAGTGCTTGGGTAGTGTGATGAGTAAGGATGGAGGTTTGGAGGATGAAGTGCTTGAAAGGGTACAGCAGGGAAGAAAGGTTGCTGGTTCTTTGAAAGCAGTGATAAAAAACAGGGAAGTGAGCATGGAAGTGAAAAACTTACTACATGACACTATTGTGATACCAACTCTAACGTATGGAAGTGGAGCTTGGACGTTGTTGGAAGGACACAAGTCAAGAGTGAGAGCAGTGGAAATGAATTATTTAAGAGGAGCCTGTGGAGTCACATGGAGAGACAGGCTGACGAATGAGGATATAAAGGAGCGTTGTGGTGTTGATGTGGATGTGATAGGAAGCGTTATGAGGAACACACTGAGGTGGTTTGGCCATGTGGAGAGGATGGAGGGTGAAAGACTGACGAAGAGAGTGTATATGAGTGAGGTGGAGGGGGGAAGAGGGAGGGGGAGGCCGAGGATGAGATGGAGGGATGGGGTGGAGAGGTATATGAGAGAGGGGGGTGTGAGTTGGGAGCAGGGCAGTGAAATGGCGGGGGACAGGGCGACTTGGAGGCGATTTGTTTGTGGCCACCCCAAACGGGATTGAGGCGTCCGGCAATAGATAGATAGATAGATGAGAGGAAGGGAAAGGGGTGTGAACGGATAAAGAAAATGGAAATGGAGTAGGGTTGGTTAAAGAGACTGAGGAAAGTGACTGGGAGGGGGACGGAAGGGAGAATGAAAGCGAAGGTTCGAATAATGAAAGAATTTTGACACAGGAATGGAGGTTGGTTGAAAGGGCTTAAACCTGGGGCTGGGATGCAGGAAAGGGAATAAGGAGTGGAATGAGGTGAAAGTAAAGTGTAGGGGGCATGGTGCGGGGTGAAAGGAGGTTTGGGGAAGAGAGAGTTGAAAAGACAGGATCGTGGGAGGGACAGACGAACTGATTTTTTCGGAAACATTACTTGGAGAGAGTGGGTGTAGAGGAAGGTATGGAAAGCAAAGTGAGCCGGGAAATATTCATCTCTCTATAGCCAGACTTCGCAATCCCGTGAGGGGTGGCCACAAACTAATCGCCTCCATGTCGCCCAATCCTCCGCCATTTGGCTGCATTCCCTCCAAGTCACACCATTCTCTAGCATATAAATCTCCACTCAGTCTCTCCACCTCTCCTTTGGTGCCTCCTAGCCCCTCTCCTCCTCACTCACATACACTCTTTTAGTTAGTCTCTCATTCTCCATCCTCTACACATGGTCAAACCATCTCAGATTATTTCTCTTAACATTCAATCACATCTGCATCAATATGTCATTTTTTTTTTAAGGTTTCAAGAGACAGACGGAAAAATATTCGGGCAAAGAGTATACACCCCCCCCCCCCCGAATAAACACATACGGCCCAGCAGGCAAGGAAATTGATGCAGTGAATTAGGCGGGGCAAAGAAAAGTGATAATTATGGAAAACCATGACTATATTTACATAGGCAGATATGCTGACCGCACAGGATAATAACCGACACACACACACACACACACACACACACACACAACCAAAGTCATTATAAAAATGTTGTGTGTGGCAGTAACAGCAGATTTGTCAGCCTGTGTGTGGCTTCTGTCATCACCCCCGTTGTGGTACGCTGGGAAATATACAACAATTCGTCATCAAATGCTCACATTTGTGTTGGGGTACCATTATTGGGATTTCAGTGGTTTTTGTCAAATGCATGAAATACAGAAAACTGTCTTCTTATGTTGTATGTTAGAATATGGGCTGATAGACTGAGCCATTAAAGATGATTCGATATTGCAAGAAAAGTAATATTGGCAACCCTTTTGAGGGGACGAGAGGGACTAGATATGCCATTTTAATAACTGTATAGTAAACCCATACTCTATTTTGTTAATATTTTCCTTCATCCTGGACTGACACACACACACACACACAAAAAAAAAAAAAAAAAAAAAAAAGCGCTGCAGCTGATCAGGAATTCATGACAAATACATTCCTTTCTGGCGGCGTGTTTTTGTGGGGACAGTGCACTTTAATGTCTGTTTGTTGTTTGGATGGAAACGTGTTGCCAATATACTTGCACCGCTATTGCATAAGCTTTATTGACCAATTTGGTGCTTACCTAAAATTTGTGGCACAACAGTTTTCATTGTTTTGTCCCAGCTTCGACACGTCATTTACTCGCACTGTGATTTTTACCCTCCACGTGACAGAATCAGACGAGAGTGTTGTTATTAATGGGATCAATAGGTGTCCGTCCGTAGAGTTGGGGGCAGGGCAGCAGGATGGCTGGCTGGGCGTTAAAACTTCATTTCCGGGTCAGAATTCAGAAAGTATTCGCTATAGTCATGAAATTTCACACAGTTATGTGTCTTATAATGAACTCGTGCCTTTTAATAGGTAGAATGCTGTATCTTCAGTATTTTTTTTTTTTTTAATAATGAAAAAGTAAAAAAAAAAAAAAAAAATCCGGGCCAGGACTCAGAAACTAATACAGGTACAGGCTTCAAACTCTCCAGGAATATGTGTTGATATGCCTGCTGGTGCCTTTTGGTAATTAGAATGCCATGAGTTTATATAATGTTACGAAATTGGAGAAATACATAAAATTGATTATTTTAATGCATCTTTCCATTTAAGCTTTGCCACTATTACACCTAGGAGGTAGAAATTGTACCGTACATGTCAAATGATTATAGGAATATCTAATTTTGTAGGAAGTTTCATGACTAGTATGTAGTACAAAAATGGCTGCCTAAATAAGCAAAACAAAAAGCACGATTCATAATTTCATCAAATCTACTCATAACTTCATTATTACCACGGATAAACTACGGAAATTTTACAGATTTAATGTTTCTGTGTTATGCAGAAGGGGGGGAGGGTGAGGGCCGTTATGCGAATGGGTAGGTATGCAGGGAGGTAGGGGGGGTATGTGCTTGGTCAGATGGAGAGTTGCAACAGCGTAACGTTGTCTGTTTTATTTGTATTGTCAAAATAATAATGATGATGATGATGATGATGATGATAATAATAATCTATCTATCTATCTATTGCCAGACGCCTCAATCCCGTTTGGGGTGGCCACAAACAAATCGCCTCCAAATCGCCCTGTCCCCCGCCATTTCACTGCCCCGCTCCCAACTCACACACCCCTCTCTCATATACCTCTCCACACCATCCCTCCATCTCATCCTCGGCTTCCCCCTCCCTCTTCCCCCCTCCACCTCACTCACATACACTCTCTTCGTCAGTCTTTCACCCTCCATCCTCTCCACATGGCCAAACCACCTCAGTGTGTTCCTCATAACGCTTCCTATCACATCCACATCCACACCACAACGCTCCTTTATATCCTCATTCGTCAGCCTGTCTCTCCACGTGACTCCACAGGCTCCTCTTAAATAACTCATTTCCACTGCTCTCACTCTTGACTTGTGTCCTTCCAACAATGTCCAAGCTTCACTTCCGTACGTTAGAGTTGGTATCACAATACTGTCATGTAGTAACTTTCACTTCCATGCTCACTTCCCTGTTTCTTATCGCTGCTTTCAAAGAACCAGCAACCTTTCTTCCCTGCTGTACCCTTTCAAGCACTTCACCCTCCAAACCTCCATCCTTACTCATCACACTACCCAAATACTTAAACGTACTCACATTTTCCAATTCCTCACCATCCAACCTCGCTGTACATTCACTATATTGCCAATGCAATAATAATAATAATAATAATAATTTTTTTTTCTCTCTCTCTCGTTTCCTCTTTTCTTTCTCACTTTCTTCTTTCAATCTTCATTTTTTTTTTAGTCCATCTTTCCCTCATTTCATCTTCATCCATGTCCCCCTCCTCATCACTATCCTCACCCACCCCCCAGACTAACCCGTTCCTCTCCCTCCACACACACTTTATCACTCAACTTCACCTCTCCATGCTGGACGCGTTTTAGTTCATTATTCAGAGCTCATGTTAATGACTAAAGTTCATATGTCATGCTTGTCGTATCCAACTTTCCGAAGCCTCTGCAGTTGTGAGGGTCTTAAGTCAGGCTTAGTTGAATCTCCCCTCTCCTCTCCCCCATCTCTCTCTCTCTCTCTCTCTCTCCCCTATCGAGCAGCTGTAGAGAAAGTTATTAAATTAAAGTAATATAAAGTAAAGGTATACGTTTACCAGCAAACCACATATGAACACACTGGGTCTAAGGGAGATGTTAGCATTTAAGTGGTGTGTCAGAAGAGCCCCTCCATGTCTCTCCCTAACATGAGATCGTTTTCTATGATATAACACGTATATACTAATATTTTCAGATGTTCAACCAACAGTCAAATTTATGTAATGTCTCTGTTGTTTGACTTCACTTTTTTTTTTTTTTTACAGATACTGAACAATGGAAAGAAAAAGAAATTAAAAAATAAACTTCCATACACCAAATTACAGGTGTCCTCCATTCATTTAAAATCTGTAAAATTGGACTTGAACAGCAGTAGATTGAAGTTTGGGGCGAATCAAATCTGGGGAACCAACAGCAGAGGAAAAGTTTGGGGAATAGAGGAATTCTGATAGGTAGAAGTTCTGCAATATGGCAGCATAACAGTCATGGGCGCTACCAGATGCCCGTGCAGCACGGGGGATTAGGCGTAGAAAAGTGGCACGATGAATGCAACTTTGTCTGAGTATTTGCCAAAAAAAGCTCAGTATCTATAAAATAATGCAAGGAAGGCAACAGTCCGGCTTATTTGTAGGGGAGGTAGTACATCTGTAACTGCTGGGCAATTAATTATTCTTATAACTTGGTTCTGAATTTTTTACAGTGGTTTCAGTGCAACCTCTCTACATCCACTCCACAAGGGTGAGCAATATTCAAGCTGAGAGCGCACATGACTCATGTAAATTCTAGTTAAATCTCCTTGGTGAAGAAGCTATGATTTATGTACAATAATCCAAGTTCCCTGAGGCGGTCTTAGCGAGTGATTTAACTTGAAAGATCCAACTGAGGGTATTGTTAAGTGAAACATCAAGAATTAAAATTCTTTTCGTGATCTGAATATCGGTTGCATTGGCAATATAGGAATCTGGCAATATCTGTCTATTGGTAAATAGGATGTATTTGATTTTTCCAGCATTAAATGAGACATTGTTATTTCGTCTCCAGTGATCTTAGATACGACTTGATTTATGAAGATTGCTGTACTGAGTTGGGAGTTAAGAGGTATCAAACTCTGTGAATGTGTGGCTATGAGGAAAGGAACTGTGAAGTGTTATCTGCATTTGCATACACGGGATTATGGGTGACAGCCAAGAAATCATCAATATGAACGAGGAACAGGGCTGGAACCCGGACTGATCCTTGTGGCACACCAGCAATAACTGAGTGGAAACTGGAAGATATATGATCTCACTGAACTCTTATCTCTGCCGCTGAGATATGAAGAAATCAGTTGGACAAAAGATGATAGGCCGTAGCAGTGGAGTTTGGCTAGCAGAGAACAGTGCCAACAGCTATAGAAATGTCAAGGGCTACTGCGTGGACTTCTCTATGTTGGTCAATTCACTGATGGATTATATGAGCTATGACACGAGTACCAGCATATCAACGGTGGATCTTTCGTGGCGAAAACCATACTGTCTGTTACCAACTAAGTTGTTGGAATCATGATGTGTTACAAACTGCTTATTGATTTCAGTCTCAAATACTTTACCAAGAGAAGATGTGATAGCTATTGGTCTGTAGTCAATGGGGTCAGATGAACTTCCTTTCTTAGGAACTGGGTGGATATTGTTTTCTTTCCAAGAATTAGGGAATTATTATTATTATTTTTTCTATGTGTCCAACTCTGCGAATTGGTTTCACAGCCTGTAACCAAGGTCCAGTAGTCCTCCTACAAGACATACACTTCCACACGTCACCACTTCGGCGTTAACATCAACCGTCCATATTGAATACATGCTAGGGCTGTCTCATACAGGACTAGTGTATTGGTATTAGTGAGGGTACTTTTACATGTCGATGGGTCTTTTGGTAGGTCAGTAAAGTTTGCTTCGTGAAATTCTAATCCTTTAACTGTTCCCTGCCCCAGCAAAGATTGGAACCTGGGTCTATAAAGGACTGCAGGCCACATCTCTACCGATTCAGCCACCGCCTCCCCAAGTACGTAGGCCTATTTATAGTCTGAGGAATTTAGCTAGAACAGGAACAAATTCTCGGGAACTTTTTTTTTTTTTTTTTTTTCAGAACTATCGGAGGAATTCCATCTGGATCTGAAGCTTTGTTGGTTCGCAACTTGTCTAGCATGGATTTTAAGTATTTAGTCTGTATCTTCAGTGAAACAATTTCAGGAGAGTCAAGTTCTAGTACAGGGACGTTCTGACAGACTTCCTCTAAGGTAGAACTTCTGGCAAACTACTGGCATGAATGTTAGTTTTTCCACGAGGGTCATTTACAGTGTTTATGTCCGAAGATTTTTGTGGGGGAATGGGTGATGACATGTTAAGATTACTATTGAAAAAACCGAGAGTTGGCCAGAATATTACTTTATATTGTTTTTAGAATTATTTGCGGTAATAGTCTGGATGCTTGGTTGTGAAGAAATATTGATTTGGCTAGACTTATTACTGTTTTCGTGTGGTCTGTAGTAATTTTAAATTCAGTGAAGGATTAGGTAGGTTGTTTTTAATATTAATTAAGAGTTATATGCTAAAGAAATTTGGGTTGTTGCTTCGGCACAACTGCAGTCGAACCATTTTGGGGAGTCGGAGCTTTTAGTAAATTGTTGACAAGGTAGGAGCAATTCCATACCAATTAGAATTAAATAATAAATGTATGAACGTTAACCTCAACACAGAAACCCTACACAACCTGAACTTGGTAAAGGCTATTTCTCTCCGAAAGCATTTCCCTCTTTCTTGTATTCGTCATCTTTTCCGTCCACTAGTTTCTTGGTCGATTAACTTTGCTTCTTTCTCATAAATTTTCCCTCACATGTTTCTTACCTTACCCTTCCACTTCTTTTGGTTTGCCTCTTTCCTCTTTTTCTCATCACAGCTTTCTCATACATCATCCTAATTGACTTTCAACTCACTTGGCAAAATCTGTTAATGAAGCATGAAATAAAGATCCCTGAAAGTGTCCCCTCAGTTAAGCAGAAAAGAGTGTACGATCACATCTCAATCTGATGCTGGCAGAAATTTGAAGATCTGACATGTGGAGAGAATGGAGAATGAAAGACTGACTAAGAGGGTGTATGTAGGTGAGGTGGAGGGAGGGAGAGGGAGGGGTAGACCGAGGATGAGGTGGAGGGATGGAGTTGAGAGGTATATGAGGGAGGGGGGGTGAGTTGGGGGGAGGGGAGTCAAATGGTGGGTGACAGAGTGACTTGGAGGCGTTTTGTCTGCGGCCACCCTTTGCGGGATTAGGGCGTCGGGCTATAGATAGATAGATAGATAGAGTTTCTTTATTACTATTATCACTGCTGTCCTTTATGCACTGATTGTTTATAAATTTACCCTTACATACACTGCCAAACCAGTACTGAAAAGGCATCCATGGCACACAGCAAAATAGACGATGAGTACTGGAAACCGAGTGATGACGTACGAGTGTGGTGTCAATTTTCGATCCGTGAATGGATTGAGGGACATCTGAACTTGGTTTCTTACTAATGTTTAACCCTGTAATAGAGAATGCGCAAGAGGAAATGCTAAGTTATAAAAGAAACAAGGAGCACTCAGAGCGTGAAACACCCGCGCCCACCAAGTAGGCTAGTCAAAGGGCCGAATATTTGACTTTGCTATGTTGCCCTGTATTTCAACAGATTCCTCACAAAATCAGATGACTTCGTTCTTGCCTAACCGTTAACATTTCCACCAACTTTGGCCTCAATGAAATAAAAAACTAAGTTCACTTTCCCCAGTTCCTTTGACATCTCCCTCTAACCTTGACCCTCCACTGATGCTCAAAATCGAATCTCCTTATCCATGTTGTAACATGAACTCTTCCATAAGTTTAATTCACATCGGAATGTAATGTGATCTTGATCTCTGACCTATTATTCACGGAAGGAATGGGTGAACAGCTCGGGTAATCCTCAACTCATCCACTAACTTTGATCTTGATCAGATCAGAACTGTTTTATATATTCACACAGACATAAGGGTCTAACTTTGACCTAGTTCTGTGACCTTAACCTTTTACTGAATCCCTCAGTTCTTTTCTGACCCTTAACTCTTCCTTTAAGTTTGGCTCAAGCCAGATCAAAACTCTATGTGATCTTGAGCTTTAATTAATTGTCCCCAAGACCGAATCATTACATTACTACGCTGTTCTCAAACTAGTCACAAACTTTGGTCTAAATCGGACAAACCTGTTGAAGTTAACAATGTTCTTTGAACTTGACATTTGACCCAGCGTTCTCATAAACGGCAGATTTACTTCTTGTCTGACCCACAGCCCTTCCACCGTGTTTAGCTAAGATAAGATCAAAACAGTGCTATTTTGTTAGCAATCAGTCACACGGGCCCATCTTTGACCTTGTTCTGTTACCATGACCTTCGGCTGATTATTCTTAAAGATTTATCGATTCAATCTTGCCCTACCCTAAATCCTCAACCCGTCAACCCTACTCTTCAAATATGACAAACTAGTTTAAGGTTATATTGTTCTGTTAACGTTTGACGTTCCACCTACTCTTAGGAAAAACAGTACATATATGCATTACCTATCCGTCAATCCTTCAACCATGTTTGGTTGAAGCTGAATAAAAACTGCCTTAGTTATACTGTTAAAACACACACACACACACACACACACACACACACACACACACACACACACACACACACACACACACACACACATAGATATATATATATATATATATATATATATATATATATATATATATATATATATAAGGCAACGCTCTGCTCCGCGAGAAGTGTAACAAATTAAAATATGAAATGTGTGTGTGTGTGTGTGTGTGTTATTTAGGAACCATGCTTTCACTGAGGTTAAAGAATATTTCAAGGTCAATGTCTAGGGAAGAATTCCATCTCTTTTACTACTGAATAAACGGGAGAGAGACAGAGAAAGAGAGAGAGAGAGGTGCCTTTCTACATTGTCATGTTAACTTTATTGCTGCCGTCTGACAGTTTCTCATAGCAGTGTTCTTTTTTTTTTTTTTTTAATTACATACTTGCATCCACCTCATTTTCCTAACTACTCTCTTATCTTTAATCGCTTTTCATGACATCTGCGTTGTTCCTTCATTTTCCTCCTCTTCCTCTTCTTTTTTTTTCTCTCTCGGTATGTTCCACTCATTCCCCTACTCTTCCTTTGCATCTTCTCTTTTTTTTTTTTTTTTTTTTTCTGCTTGTGTTCTACCTCTTTTTCTCCCTTGCTTGATGAAGGAGAGGGATGCTAAATTTGAACGGTGTGTGTGTGTGTGTGTGTGTGTGTGTGTGTGTGTGTGTGTGTGTGTTTTCTTACCTAATTACCTAATTGTACAGGAATGAGTCAAGCTCGTACTGTCCCGTGTCTTAAACCATATTTATCGTACATATCCTTAAATTTGTGAATTGTTTTGGCACACACTATTTCATTCGGTTGTGCATTCCATTGATCAATTGCTCTGTTTGGGAAACTGAATTTCCTCACGTCTTTATCACCTCTCTTCTTATGCAGTTTTTTACAGTGTCCTCTTGCTGATGCTTCCCCATATGTTAAGTAATCATTTACGTCTATTTTCTCCTTCCCTGATATGCATTTATATAGCATTATCATGTCACCTCTTTTCCTTCTCTCCTGTAGTGTTGGCAGATTCAGTTTATTTAGTCTTTCTTCGTAGCTTAGATCCCTTAAGCTTGGTATCCATCTTGTAGCGGCCCTTTGAACTTTTTCAATCTTGTCTATGTGTTTTTGGGGATGAGGACTCCAAACTAATGATGCAATGCATACTCCAGGGTTGGTCTGATGAATGATGTTATTATCCTTCGTAGCATGCTAGTCTCATATTTGCAAGCAGTGTATACATGTTCCGTACCTTCTCACTGATGTGGTCACCCGGAGATTGTCTGTTATTGATAATCACATCTAGGTCCTTCTCTCTTTCTGATGTGTGTAGGGTTTTATTTCCTAACGTATAATCCCAGTCAGGTCTTTTTCCACTTTTACCAAACTTGATTACATGACACTTGTCCACATTGAATTCCATTTGCCACGTATTACTCCATTCATGAAGTTTATTTAATTCTTCTTGTAGCTCTTTACAAGAGTCTGTGTTAGTAATTCTCCTTTGTATTTTTGCATTATCTGCAAACATATTTAGATAGCTTTCATTTCCAGTGTAACTGTCTATATCATTTGGATACACTAAAAACATGATTGGTGCCAGCACTGAGCCCTGAGGTACTCCACTAGTCATTTGTTTCCATGATCAGTAGTTTTCCCTTAGTACTGTTCTCATTTCTCTTTCTATGAGAAAATCTTGCATCCAACAAAACAGTTTGCCTCGAGTTCCTCCTTGATGGTATAGTTTCCATAAAAGTCTTTGGTGTGGTACTGTGTCAAATGCTTTCTTGAAATCTAAATAGATACTGTCCACCCATCCTTCTCTTCCCTGTAATGTGTCTGTTACTCTGTCAACTTAGCTCAACAGATTAGTAACACATGATTTTACTTTTCTGAAACCAAACTGTCTTTCTGTTATCATATTGTGTTCTTCTAGATGATTTACCCAAGCTTTTCTTATAAGCTTTTCTAAAACCTTGCTTACAACACTGGTCAGTGATACTGGTCGGTAGTTGAGTGGATTTTGTCTATTCACTTTCTTGAATAAAGGGACAATATTTGCTTTCTTCCAAATATCAGGTAGTTTACCTTGACTCAAGGATTTCTTGAAAATTAAAAATAATGGTTTACTTAACTCCTTTGCACATTCTCGTAGCACCCAACATGAAATTTCATCAGGACCATTTGCTTTTCCTCTGTCTAATTTACTTATCTCCTCCTGTATTACTTTTTCTGATATTTTTATATCTGGTAGTATGTGTGGGTATGCATGTTCCACATAGTCCCTCTCAAATTTTTTTTCTTCTGTAAAAACTGATTGGAAATTCTTATTTAGTGCTTCACAAATATCTTTCTCTTGTGTATAGGTGATTCCCTCGTCCGTAATTGATTGTATTATATCTTTTACTTTGGTTTTGCTTGTGATGTAGCTGTAAAATAGCGTCGGTTGATCACTACTTTTACTTATGATATCCTCCTCAAACTGTTTTTGGGCTTCCCTCCTTATTCTTGTATAATCGTTCCTTGCCTGTTTGTAATTATCATATGCCCTTTCACTATTGTGTCTTCTGTATCTATTCCACAACAAATGTCTTCTTTCTTTTGATTTTTTACATTCTGTATTGAACCATTTCTGTATTTTCTTATCTGCTTCCTTGTGCTGTGGGATGTACTTCTGGACTCCTATTTCATAAAGTTCACAGAATTTTTTATATACAGCATTTATATCTTGTCCTCTAAGCTCATTTTCCCAATCAACTTCTAAGAAATACTTCTTTAGGTCACGATAATTTCCCTTTTTGTAGTTTAGGCTCTTTTTGTAACTTTCATTGCTGTTAACTATGTCATATGCTATCCTGAAGTTGCAATTTAGTACTGCATGGTCGCTTTTGCCGAGTGGAGGGTGATATATTAAACTGTCAATGTCATTTTCTTGTCTAGTAAATATAAGATCTAGCACTGAAGGTACATCGAGTCCTCTTTTTCTGGTGGTTTCTCTCACATGTTGCGTTAGGAAAAACTCTTGCACGAGATCCAGGAGATTTTGGTCCCAACAGGTTTCTTGGCTTATTATATCTAGAGTATTCTAATTTATATTTGTATTAAAATCTCCAGTTAGTATAATTCTTTCCGATTTCTCTTCCATTTTATGTAGCAATGCTCTTAAACTCTGAATTGTACTCTCTGCCAGGTCCTCATATTCGTCTCTTTCCCATGTGTTTGATCTGGGTGGCATGTACAAATTGGCTACAATTACTTTCCCTTCAGATGTGTTGATCTCTACTGCAATCAGTTCTACTTGTGAGGGTATATCTAGTCTTATTTCATTGACTTTTAGATTTTTCTTAGTTAATGTTATAATTCCTCCTCCTTTTTTTAAGTTTCTATCTCTTCTCCATATATTATATTCCTCTAAGTTTAGTATGCCATTTGATATCCTTGGTGTTAATTTTGTTTCAGTTAGGCATATTATATGTGGTTCATTTTCTCTGACATAATCATTCATCTCTAATAATTTAAATACCATTCCATCCACATTTGAGTACATCAACTTAATCATCTTGTTTATATACTTGTCATGTGTGCGTGTGTGCCTACCTTTGCCTACCTCAGTGTTAACAGAAAGAACTCCAACCGTTTTTAGCCATGCCTGGTGGAAGGGTTGACGTCCAGGGCATGAAAAAAAATGCATTTTTTTTTTTTTTTCAGAACAGTAGATAAAATGCTAAGGCAACTACGCTAACTCGAACCTTGATCTGGCAAACTGAGCCTGGAAAGTTTTCATCCAGTGCAGGCCAAACTTGGAAGGTAATTTAAGAATGCTGTTATTTATCCGAACATTGTCGAAGGTAAAGGTCACAATGCAAGGTCAAAATTCGACCCATTTTGTTGGCTTTTCTAACTCAAATAGGGTTGAGGGCCAGCCAATGAATGAATCCAGTTTTTCTGACAGCAACAGATGTAAGGTCAAGGTCACAAAGTAAGGTCAGTTTGAACAGTTTTATCGATTTAGACCAAACTTTGTGGAAGGGTTGAGGAGAGGGCAAATATAAAGGATTCGATCTTGACAATACCCACCCAAAGGACAAGGTCATTGGTATAAGTCAAAGGCCAAGGTCACAGGGTACTGTCATCTCTATCAGTTTTGATCTGATTGGTGCCAAACTTGTTGGAAAGGTAAAAGGTCACGCTAGAAGGTAGGATTTAGGTTTTGAGAATAATAATCAATCAAATATAAAGGTCAGAGGACAAGGACAACATTCGACTCATATGTGTCGGTGTGTTGACAAAAATTCTAGAACATTTTTGATATAATTTTTTTTTTTTTACAATAACAGAACAGAGGAGGGAAAAACAATCAAATAAAAAATGATGTAGAAAAAATTAATGTAGTGAATGTGTTGAGGATTATACAAGAGGATGACCGACAGCTTTTTAAGAACAGGTCAAAGGTCAGGGCAACATGACAAGGTAAATATAAACAGTTTTTATCCAATACAGACTAATTTTTTTTTTTTTAGATTTTGTTTAAAACACAGATAAGAGATCTGATTTTGAGACTAATCAGTTAAAGGTCAAAGGTAAAGATCAAAGTTCAAGGTCTCGAGGCAAAATGAGCTTAAACAACTTATTTGAACCAAAGCTGCTGGAGGGGTGAAGAGCATGGCAAGAATGAAGCAACTTGATTTTGAGAGAAGTGTTTCGAAGGTCAAGGTGGACAAAGTCAAATATTAGGCCCTTAGATCACCAGGTGGGGTCGAGTGTTGTTTTCTCTGACTGCTCCTTCCTGCCTTTGTAACTTTTCTTCTTCCTCCACTTTTCTTTCTCCTACTCTTCATTTTACAAACTTTGTTCTCTGTCCGGCTCTGTTTCCTTCTCCTCCTCCCTCTTGGCGAAATCATCATCACATTTCCACCATCATCTACTTCTCCTCCTCCTCCTTTTCAACCCTATAATGTTTCTGAAATACCTGTTACTGCCGGACCAGCCACCCCACCACCCCCCACCCTACCACCAAGTCGCTGCCTCACCACCACCCCAGGAGGACACCACGGAGGGCCGGGTCACTGAGAGGTCAACCCGGGGCAAGAAGGACATCGGTGCCCCCCTGTTCTGAGTCCCTCTGTCCCTCAACAGGTCCAACAGAAACTACATTGGCGGAGGACATGACCCTGCGGGCGGGACAGCACTCACCACGTTTGGGGTGGGACTGAGCCAGAGTCAGTTCGAAGCAACACCGTGGTATGGCCACTGTGCGTACCGGGGAGGGTTCGGCCACTGGACGCCCCTCAGTTGCTTTCCCCCTGTAGAGCCGCCACAACGGCCACTGTACATGTGAGGGAAGGGACGGCGACTGTACGCCCTTCAGCTACAGCCACATCTGGAAAAGGCCTCAGAGCGTCAGGCTATTGAGCGCACTCCGACTGGCAAAGAGAGGAGGAGTGGAACCGCGATATTGGCCACTGTACGTTTCGGGGAGGGGACGGCCACTGTACGCCCCTCATCCACTACCTCTTCCTCCTATGGGAGTACTACCTCCAGAGTGTCAGCAATTGAGCGCACTCCAGCTGGCAAAGGAAGCAGGAGTGGAACTGTGATATCGGCCACTGTACGTGTCGGGAAGGGTTTGGCCACTGTACTCCCCTCATCCACTACCTCTTCCTCCTTCGGAAGCAGCACTGCCACAATGGCCACTGTACGTGTGGGGGAAGGGATGGCCACTGTACACCCTTCAGCTGTGGACCCTGGAGATCACAGAACCGCCACATCGGCCACTGTACGTGTGGGGGAAGGAACGGCCACTGTATGTCCTTCATCTGTGATCTCTGAGGTCCTCCCGGAGAAGGAGGTCCCTTGCGCGGCCGGCCTTCCACCTCTCGGCTGCGTGGGAAGCCCCTCTCTTACTCCCTCCAGGTGTGGTTCCCCTGAGGTACCACTGGAGTGGTGGTGCGGCCCTGTGTCAGTCCTGCCGCGTACACCTGGTCGGTCCCGGTCTCTGACGGATGCCAGACAGAAGAGGTGCAGCAGTCTGCCCCTGACGGCGCCCTTCCCTAAAGGCGACTGCAGCACCCAGGCTCCCAGACCAGGCTGGCGGGCCCCAGAGTCAGGCCGTTTAAGCTCCACTCCCCCACGACCCTCCGTCTGGAAGAAGAGGCAACAGACCCGTCTCCTGCAGCTGTTCGGCCCAAGTCCCGAGGGCCGCCCTTCAGGTCCAGGCCCCCAGGTCAGAGGGCCTCCCTGCACCCCACCGACGAGGCTCCAGCATGAGGGACCCTCAGGTCGAGGCCCCCAAACGGGAGAGCCTCCCTGCACCCCCCCTAACAAAGGAACCCCGAGCAGTGACACCCCTAAGGGTAGTCCACTGTCTCCTACAGGAGGGCTCCCCAGTAGAGCCTCCTCCCACGCCCGGGCGCCTCTTGTGTTAAGCCTAGGAAACAAGGGCCAACAGTGACTGAAATGTATCTCGTGTGCCTTGGAAAACTACAGAGACGGGAGTGAACAGTGACAGTGAAAGAGTGAGGCCAAATTAACATAAGTAACACACTGTGAGACAAATACCCAGGAAGAATAGAAAAGACTAATGAACACTGACCTATAGCCATATGAAGACAGCATGAGCACGAGGAAAAGCCAAAAGTCTGTGAAAGTGTGCACAGTGTCACCGCGACTAAGTAACTTTCTCGAGTGTCGCGACTCGAGCTCTGATCAATTATAGTAATATTCACTCTCTCGATCCCAGGCCCTCTCTACCCATAGTGCAACTGGTTGAGACTATTAAATACTAATTTTGCCTATAGACACAATACGGGTATATAGAACTTACAACTCACCATCGAGATATAATTCCAGTGACAGTGAAAGAGTGAGGCCAAATTAACATAAGTAACACACTGTGAGACAAATACCCAGGAAGAATAGAAAAGACTAATGAACACTGACCTATAGCCATATGAAGACAGCATGAGCACGAGGAAAAGCCAAAAGTCTGTGAAAGTGTGCACAGTGTCACCGCGACTAAGTAACTTTCTCGAGTGTCGCGACTCGAGCTCTGATCAATTATAGTAATATTCACTCTCTCGATCCCAGGCCCTCTCTGTGTGTGATACATATTATTGGGAAGCTAACTCTGTAAACCTGTCTCCATCATCTCTTGTAACTCTTTGTTTGTATTGTAACAGTGTATTGAAATAACCCAATAGATGTGTTAAGGTGTGCTGCCTAGTTTTTATACCCTGTTCCTTTGTGAGTGTTTTATTTCCGGTCCGGAAAGAGGACCCCGCTCAGTCGCGGGCGTTTTTAGTCCGAGAAGTCGAGCTAAAAACACCCCACATAACAGTTTCCCTTCTTACACTGCTTGTCAGTGACAGTCTATGAACCTTTCTGTACCATCTATATCTGGAAATGCGGTATTAAACCTCAAGTGTGATGAGTTAACATTTGATAAGTTCAGAGGATCTTTAAAAAGGACAAAGGATACCTTTGATAGTTGCACCTACCCCTGCAACAGAGTAATTGAAAATAAATAATTGTTTACGGGGAGGGCTGATCTGTGGGATTCCACCTTGACTAAGCTCTGGTCTTGGTGAAGGTCTAGCACTGTGCAAAGTTCTGTGCAGTATCTTGTGAAAAGTGACTTACTTGAACAAAATCCTGATCACTTCCAAAGGTCAGGATGCAGGACGTGGCTTACCCGCTCCTCTTAACAATTCATCCCTCACATTTACTGCACCCTTTTCTTGGGAGGCACCACTGAAATATCTCAACTGCCACCATGACCTTTGCCGTTCACTGCATTTCAGGGAGACTGAGGAGGAGTAAGACAGGGAAAAGATTCATGAGCTGACTCACAAACTGTGGAAAATTTTGTCGAATCTTCCTGTTCTACGGCTTCTATGGATCTAGGTTACTAATACTGATGTTATTGGTACAAATATATCCATGCCTTTTTGTCTCCAGGCTCGTCTACCTATATTCTATTTCCCGTCGTGTCTTGTTCCTTACAATCTTTTTCAGTATGTCTGCCTTTGTTCTGTTCGATTCAACTTTAACTCTTGTTTTGGTGTGTTCTTTTCATTCGTCATATACTTTTTTTTTTTTGGGGGGGGGGACGGGAGGTGTTCATTTGACAGTGCCCCCTTCAGTCTTTTCCGGATTCCAGTGACCTTCCTTATAATGCAGTTGTGGTTTTTAATTTATCTTTTCGCTAAAGTGTTTCCTCACAGTGTTGCATCCTTTCCTTTTCTCTAGCCTTCGTCTGGGTCCCTTTATATTTTCTTCTGTGCTGAGGTGTCACATCTCTCTCTCTCTCTCTCTCTCTCTCTCTCTCTCTCTCTCTCTCTCTCTCTCTCTCTCTCTCTCTCTCCTTGCCATCTTTAACTTCGCCCTTTTAATCCTTTTCTGTTCTGTTATATCCTGTTCGTACTGTGTTTGCCTTTGACCTTTTTCAGTCCCCTTATGCGTAGCTGCGTCGTATTCCTGAAGACTGTAGCTCCGTCCCCTTAAACACTATCTACTGTAGCTTGGCATTCTTCTACTTGGACGTTGTTTAGTTATAATTTCACTTCTATTCGATCTGGCCGTGAGATCTTTGTTATTGTATGTCTCCAGTTTTCTGTCCCTCAGAGTTTGTTTATGTCACCTTCAGGGACGTTTCTACAGATGTATCGCTTTCATCCTTGTTTCCTCGTGCCGTGTTGTCTCTTAATCTGCCTTTTTCTTCCCGCGTTATCAGTCCCCGCTTCTCATCCCGATCATCTCCCTGTGGTTTATTCTTGCTTGATCGAGAAGGGGAGAGGTTGTTTCCAGCTTAAAGGTCTTTTTGTGTGCACCCCATTACCGTGGCTGCGAGGAAAAATGGATATTCTTGTGTGTGTGTGTGTGTGTGTGTGTGATAGACAGAAAGACAAACAGAAAAACAGAATGTCCAGCACAAATTATTAAGAAGCTCTACTTTACCTCACGTGAAGACATACATATATGACATTCGTGAAAATCTTTAAAAAATACGGAGTTGAGTGGTTACCTCCCTGCCTCTCGGGAAGGAAGGGTTCAGGTGTTGGTGTAATTACCTTAAATCCAGGAAGGGGCACAACAGATGAACCTCTAGTGCCAACACATACCAGAAGGGTCATTTATTTACACACCAGTCTTGTATACGCTGTCAACACACACGCTTATTACTCCAAAACACAACACTAGCTTCCTTTCACAGATACAACACAAGGAACATCCATTCACAAATACAGGACGAAAGTATGATTCTAACATCCTTTCACAGATACAACAGAAAGATACAATTCTAACATCCTTTCACGGATACACCAGAAAGATACAATTCTAACATCTTTTCACATATACAGCACAAAAATACAACTCTAACATCCTTTCACAGATACAACACAGAGTTGCAATGCTTATATCCTTTCACGCATACAACACAAATATCATGTTATCTTACAT
Source organism: Coenobita brevimanus (assembly GCF_032717465.1). Taxonomy (NCBI): domain Eukaryota; kingdom Metazoa; phylum Arthropoda; class Malacostraca; order Decapoda; family Coenobitidae; genus Coenobita; species Coenobita brevimanus. The sequence goes on from NC_136959.1 coordinate 16,458,545, forward strand.
ATGGTCTTATTTCCTCACATTTAAATAATCTCATACCAAATATCAGCACAGATCCACATTCACCCCAGAAAAAAAAAACATATTTGTTTATCAGAACTCTAAATCAAGATCCTACATTACCTCTCAAAACAGAGATTGTCTGCCATCACAACACACCGGCGCTTTAACCAATACAACACAGATTTGTTACTAAGCAACAGATCCTTCCACTAACGCAACACACAGAATGCTCTTCAAAATATACCCACATTAACTCAGCCACCTATCACTCGTCCAATTTTCAATTAGCCCTTCTTTCCCTCTAAAACTCTACCTCTTCCCATTTTCTTCTTTATCTATTTTTTGTTCAACCCTCCCATGCCTTTTTTCTTCCTATGCCAATCCACTTCCTAGTCTCCCTCTTCCCTTCCACATTTGTCCTCCTCTCTCTCTCTCTCTATCTCCGTGAAACTGGAATCCACTCGGCACTCACCCCTGGTCCTGAATTTTACATTCTTTATAAAAAAAAAAAATAAATATCACTGTTGACTTTTTGCCTCTCCAGCCTAGCATGTTTTTCCTGCGACAATTCTCGCTCTTATTTTTACCAGTGGTTTCTTCCTTAGCTTGAATTTCTTTTTCCATTGTTAACAATCTATTTCTTCCATATTCACTGTTTTTCTTGTTGGAGAAATAAATCGCTTTATTATATTCGCTGGGATGCTGACGAAGGACCTATACAAGGTGATGTGTACTCTGGGTGGAACAATGCAGCTGCGGCGTCCACCTAGGAGCCAAAACTTCTCATATTTTTCTGCACCTCACCGTGGGGAGAAGCCTAGTTCGACCATGGAGAAATGCTGTCCATTACAAAGGGACGCCGGCTCCCTACACGGTGTATTTACTGTACGGTACCTGTAGGGCGGCCCCACAAACGCAGCTGCTAACCTGTGGCCGACGGGTGTGCTTTGTAAGACAGGCCGGGGGTAGCAACAAGAACCACGACACTTTATATGCGTTGGTGTTGGATAAGGACCCCGTTACGCTCTGGCACATATATACCTGGGCGTCAGAGCTGCCCTGATATACAAACATCCCTCTACTCCCTCCCCCTCCCACAAAAGAAGGATGATGCGTTGCAGTGTCAGCACAACCCCCCAATCTTGGAAACACACGTCAGGTTTTCTTACCAGAGGATCGGCAGATATTCCATCCTGCCTGTCTGTTTTGTTCCTTCTAAACGAAGACACTTGAAACAATTCTGGCCACAAACATACACATGACTAACGTGTATAACTCCCATTACATACACAAAATGGTCAGTCAAGTTCAGAGCAAAGAACTGTTGCACATTGTCCGCACCAATCTAAAACACACACACACACACACACACACACACACACACACACACACACACACACATTAAACCTTAAATAGAAAATGTGGAATCAACATTAAAAAAAAAAAAACTTCCAGAAACAGAGATGACCCATTCGGAACAATCTTACAAGAACCCATTATATGAATAAACATGAGGACCAGAGAGCTACAAAATTTCCTCTAAACACGCAGCCTTCATAGGATAAACACAAGAGACTAAGCACATAAACAGGTCAAACACTCCACACCCCAGTATCTAAACTACTGTCCGAAAGCACAGAAAAAGTACATAGAACGGCCTGGCCTTGTCATTATCATACACAAACGTCCAGTTATTAACATCACACAGCAGACAAAACAACCTACTACCATGACAACACTATATAGTTTGAGCCCTTAGCCACTTAGATAGCGGCAACAACTAAGAGAAGAGAAAGGCTGCATACTGCATTTCAGTTCAAACTGACTACATCCACGTGCGTAGGAAGATCATGTCACCTGTAGACAGGACTAAATGCAAATGCAATGAGGCACTCTAAATAGAATTTATGTATGCAGAATCCCAAGTTCTTTGGCAATGCAGAAAACAGATTAGGTACAAGATTGGGCCATTCTTTGATGCAAACAGTTTTGCAATACCCTGATCATGGTTCTTTCCCACTGCTCATTAGTGTTCACCAGAAAGACGGGAGGTGACATCCCTGAGCCAGGCATTGTCTACAGAGGGTGTGACTTTAAAGAATGTAAAGTGCATCAGAAAAGAAGTTTCCAAAAGGATGGGCAAATAAGTACTAACAATCCTGATGGCTTTCGTCCAAGAGTCCTACAAGAAGTAGGTTACCAGGTGGTCCCTCTCCCGGCTACTGTCTTAGATAAGTCGCTTGCTACTGTAGAAGCACCACTGAACAGGAATAGCATTTGTGATCTGTACTTTCAAGAAGGGAGATCACCATTATACTGGAACTTACAGACCAATTTGTCCTGCATCTGAAAGGTATAATTTCAGATGGGATTGTATACCATCTAGAATCAAATAAATTATTCTATGGTTCACAAGATGGCTGTAGCCGGCATCATTTGTGTTGAATCAATTAGACTGAGTTCTTCCACTGCATACTCCCTAAACAGAACCCAGAGCCGGACAATTGACATTCTTTATTTGAACGTCCAGAGCGTGATCAATAAAGTATCTCATCTAAGCCTGAAAGCAGAAACTCGTGCCTGGGGATTTCAGGAAGAACTTGCTGCATGGATGGAAAAGTGGATGACTGATTGGCACTAAAGAATGATGGTGAAGGAGGAAACCCTTTAATGGACACCCGTTACAAGTGGAATACGGCAGGGTTTAGTTTTAGGTCCGTTATTATTAATTATTTACGCCAGTGATATGGGTGTGAGCATCATCACGTGAATCGCAAAATCGGTGGACGACACAAAGCTAGGAGGCAATGCCTCTTCATTCACAAAGACAGAACTACCTACAAACTAATTTATAGTAGGACATTAATCTTAATATTGGCAAATGCCGTTCAACCTAGACAAGTGCAAGAGTGATGCACACTCGTTATGTAAATCCAAGAACCAAGTACTATTTGTTAAGAGGTGAATTTAGCAGCACTGACTTTTTAAAAATGCAAAGAAGAACTAATTAGCGGTAAGCAAGTTATCCAAACAGCGCCCTGAAGTAGAGAAGAAAGCACAGAGGTTTCCAGGTTATATAAATATGCAGTTTACGACCAGAAATAAGGAGACCATCCTTTCTCTGTACATCACTTTGATAGCCACATCTGGAATATGCAGTTTAGGTAATCGACTCTGATATCATAAGGCTTGGAAGAGCCCAGGCTTCAGCGAGAAAACTGATCCCATTCATCAGACATATGGGATGCCAGAGAAGGTTGCTAGTACTGAGCCTTTTCTCGTTAGAGACTAGGCCTTTATGTGAGAAGATAACTGAGGTTTTCAAAACCACTTGTGGATTTGAAAACATTACTGTTACAGCAACAAGACGTGAAATCATCGATTGGATTGAAGCGTTTCCACTGAGATACACAAGGTAATTTCTTCATATACAAGATCTGCAGTACCAGGCATCGGGTAACAGCCGAGGTAATTGACAATTCCTTGATAGAACTGTTCATAGCTGGGGTAGACGAAGTTTTGTGGGTCTCTCGCAGTGGTTAATGTAATGTTTTCTTCCCTTAGGTAAAATTTCCTAGCCAGGCCCTTTTCCTCCTGGTAAAGTGCACTTTCTATTCCGTGTCCGTTTTGCAGGTGCGAGAGGTGGGTGGGTGAGTTCCCCGAGCTAGGACTAATGGACCATATAGCTCTGCAGGACAAGGAGAGAGCCTTGGTGAGACCTCTACATCTCTTACCAGAAATACGCTACCCTGGTGGGGGCTCGACCTGCCATCCCTACGGTCGTGAAGCGTGAGCGCAACCACTTACCTCATCTCGTCCTGGGAAAGCCTTCATCATTACTAAACTTTACTATAACTTGTTGAGGAGCCATGTATAAATGACAACTTCATTCACAGTACCTCCATGGTACGGGTCGTAAGACATTTTGATGTACTACCTGTCACTGCAACTCTCTCTCTCTCTCTCTCTCTCTCTCTCTCTCTCTCTCTCTCTCTCTCTCTCTCCACCAACACTGTCGGTGCTATACATTCACTTTAGTTTCTCGTCCTGGAGTTCTATATACTTTCTCATTCTGTGCTACATGCGTTGCCTGTGCCTGTGTCCACATGAGCCTCGGTACCTTCATCCCAGACATTAAAACCACCACTAACCAGTTCCGCACGCCATTGCCCGTCTTGGTACCCTTCTGGCAAATGTAATGGCATGGCCTTTTACTTTTCCTTAATTGGGTTATCGTAGCTTTTCCCTACTCTGCTGATTACCTCCCCTGATTTACTTGTGTGTGTGTGTGTGTGTGTGTGTGTGTGTGTGTGTGTGTGTGTGTGTGTGTGTGTGTGTGTCCCCTTGTCTTTTATTTCGCATTTGTTCTTGCTCCCTGATGTAAGTTTTTGTTTATGTATGCGCCGTATTAACGTTTATGTTCCTTATTTCTCTTAAAAATTTCGAGTTACTTTTCTCTTTCTGATGAGTCATCTCTTAATCACTGAATATTTACTTCGTCTCTGTCTTGCCTTCTTTGCCATTTCTTTATCTTAGGCCTTCTACTTCACCACTTGCTGCTCTTTTTTTTACCTGACTTCTGGTTTGATTCTCCCAGTTTGCTTTGTAATTTTGTGCAGCCCTGCAAGTTTTTTACATGCTAATTTTGATCCTTGTGTCACCTTTTATTATTCTCTGTTTCGTTCTTATTAAGCTCTCAGAATTTCGGGTGGAAACAGTCATCAATCAAGGTCAAGGTATGAAAGAATAAAGAATTGTTGGAGTAAGGTGCACCAAATTTATTATAATGATTTACATTAACAGTGGTACACTGATTAAATTTTCGGCGAAGAAAATCAAAGGTCAAGATCAATATAATGATAATCAAAAATATAACTAATATAAATATTCCTCATGAACAGATAAAGATACGGACATGAAACAAGACCGTAATGTGTCCGTTATTTTCGTCATATAGCATTCGCGTGTAGTCTTGAACTTTGTCAAATGATAAAGGTAAAAACTCACCCAGTTTACCATTAAACTTTGAAACGTTAGGGAAGGTACAGTATGTGTGCAGAGTGTCGAGAAGTGCATGAGAGACTGTCAGGAGTGATAGAACTGATCTTGCTGGTGAGTTTCTCCAGTGAGTGGAAAGGTTTTTGTACTTGGGAGACATGTTACGTGCTGAAGGTGCGGCTGGAGCTAGCTCTGTGGCTAGAATGAGGAGTGGTTGCAAGAAGTTCAGGGAGTTGTTACCTCTCTTGACACTGAGGGGGATCTCCCTCCATACTAACGGATCTTTGCATGTGGAATGTGTAAGGAGCGTAATGTTGTATGGTAGTGAGATCTGGGCAGTAATGGAAGAGAGTATTCGCAAGCTCGAACATACAGGAAGGACAATGATGCATGTGCTGTGCATCCTTGAACGCCGGGACTGGAGGGGCTGGGTTTGCAATGGAAGAGTTGAGAGGAAGGATGGGGGCGGAGTGTACAGTATATGTGTTGTGATGACGAGAGGTAGATTGAGATGGTTTGGGCATGTGTAGAGGATGGAGTATGAAGACTGCGTGCGGAGAGTGAGAAGTGTTAACGTGTGGGGTAGGGCTGCGAGAGGAAAACCGAAAAAAAACTGGAACGAGGTCATACAGTGTGACCTCAGGGATAAGGGACTGAATAGGGAGGCTGCCAGAAATTGAGCAGCATCGAGAGCTGCCATTAACTGACCAAGGTAGATGCAGGCAATCATGTCGGAGTCTGCATAAACGGAGTGAACGAAACGAGGTTCCATGTACAGCAAAGAAAAACTTCACTTCCCCACTCCTCCACCCACCATGGAGCCCAACAAGGTGAGATCATATGCCAGAGATACTGCTGGCAACCCGAGAGGTAGTGAGAGAGTATACGCAGGTTACCACTGGAGGAACCAGACAAGGCTGACACTATGACCACCAGGCCCCTCAGTTCCCACTTGACCCTAGCCAACAAGTGACCAGCCGATTTACCTGGTCGGGCCCAACCAGACCGCCCGTCTAGCCAGAATAGGGGACCAAAGAGGTGTGTTGCTAGCTTCAGGGGGCATCGTGCAGCATCGCTCAACCCTCAGGACACCCATTTCCGAGCACTGCGGGACGCTATACATGGCAAACACTTGGCGAGGTAAAAGCCCTGCCAAGATCGGAGACGGGCAGGGAGGAGCCACTTACCCAGAAAGTCTCCTCTACCAATGATGCAGGTGGGGTGCTTGGTCAACGAGACTGACAAATGCCGAACCCCACAACGGTAGGCAGGCCTCCAGGGCAGGTGGCACGGCCTGCCACGCTTCAAGCCCAGACACTACGTCAAGGTGACCCACCCCCGCGGGGAGAGAGAGAGAGAGAGAGAGAGAGAGACAGACAGACAGACAGACAGACAGACAAACAGACTGACTGACTGACAAACAGACAGACAGAGACAGAGAAAGAGCACAACTGCTAAAGTTAAGGACAAGAATTCGAGAACGGGCAACATGTCACGATACATCTGTTATCCCCACCAACACTCTCTCTCTATCTCTCATATACACAAGCTCTGCTTCACGGAACTTCCTTCCAGGATTTCGTCCAATTTCCACGCTGCTTGATTCTCCCTTTGTCTTCCACACGCAAGCTGCCTTTATACCATGAATTTAAATATTCCTTTGCCCTCCCTTCGTGAGGATCCTGAATTTCACTCTTTTTTTCTATTTTTCTTTGTTTACATTTCCTCTGTTGCTAATATAACATAATCTTTCACCAGTTCTTTTGCCAGTATTTCAGCTGGTTTGATGTGACCTTCAACTTGCAATGATAATGCCATCTCGGTAAGCTATACCCTTTTCCATCAAAACAGCGTATTCAGCTTTCAGTCTCATCAAGATTTCTTGGTGCCATACACTAACCTTTCTCTCGTTTTTCCAGTATTAGTATTTCTTCTGTGCAATCCTCCCGCCCCAAGGGAGCAAGACGGCCCAACTCGGTGCCTGGGAGGGTTAGTGTCAGGAAAGGCATCCGACCTTAAACCGGCCCAAACCTCGGAGGCGCAGGACCAAGTTGTAATGTGAATATTGGTCAAACACATCGACCCCATACAGAAGTGGGAAAAGATGGAAGACAAAAGAAAAGGCTGTATTCTTAGCAGCGGTGAATCCCACTTTCATTTCGCTGTAATGTTAGGACGGTCCACCAACTAACATTACTTCCCCATTACCTACACCTGTCTGTATGTTTTCTTACCACGATTCCATGTTTTTTTTTTTTTTTTTTTTTTGCCTCTCTTTTAGACTTGTTCAGTTTCTCACAGCTATTTTTTACTCCCTCCATCACCGCTATCACACTTCGCTTCTCGTGCTGTTTCTGTCAACTCATCCATCCTCGTCAATATCGTTTTTCCCCGCACTTGCTCCTCTTCCTCCAACCTCCATTTTCATCTCTGCAAAGTATTTTACTGTTTGAATAAGTTTCCTATATCATGCTTTCCTTAACCTTCACCTTGCAATACTAATCACATGAAGTTCGTACTGCGATTTTATTTACAAGCTAGGAAGAATAAATTACTTATATCAGAGCTGGAAATATTATAACGATGCAGAATAAAGGCTTGCATGTTGATGTAGGAGAGACGAGAGAAGTGTGAGGAACAGGAGAGTGGTGTGTGGTAGAGGAGAGTGGTGTGGGGAGATTAGAGAGGTGCGGGAGAGAGGAGAGTGGTTTGGGGAGAGGGGAGTGGTGTGGGGGAGTGAGTGGAGTGGGAGAGAGGAGAGTGGTGTGGGGAGAGGAGAGTAGTGTAGGGTAGAGAAGAATAGTGTGGGGGAGAGGAGAGTGTTGTGGGAGAGAGGAGAGTGGTGGGGGAATCAGGTGAGTGGTGTGGGGATCAGAAGAATGGTGTTGGGGAGAGGAAAGTGGTGGGGGAGAAGAAAGTGATGTGGAAAAGAGGAGAGTGGTGTGGGGTAGAGGAAAGTGGTAGGGGAGAAAGAAGAGTGGTTCAGGGGAAAGGGAAGTACTGTGGGGAAGGAAGAATGGTGTGGGAGAGAGAAAAGTGGTGTGGGAAGAGGGGAGAATGGTGTGGTGAGAGGAGAGTGGTGTGGGTAGAGGAGAGTGGTGTGAAGGAGAAGAGAGGCGTGAGGCATGTGATGATGGAGTAGGCTGCAGCGGAAATTTAGTGAGGTGATGGCTATTGGCGGTGAATTAGAAGAGGAAAGTTGTGCTGGTGTGTAACGAGAGGATGTTGACCTTGGGGTGATGCATCCCCACTCCAACCCCCAACCCCCACTCTACTTTTTTTTTTTTCCATCAGACAAGTCCCACGCCTCAGGAGGAAAGAGAACGACCATGCTAATTACACAGGGATAAGGCAAATTCCACTTTACTGCCTGAGGAGGTAATATGGCGAAGAAAGAATGGCAGTAAGTGAGACTGTCACAGCCCTGGATTATCGCTTAACCCTGCAGCTTTACCACCACTTTTCAGCTTCTGTCTCTTTAAATTCTCCTGTGTGTAAATTCAAACTGAAATACTGCTCATTGTATACATGAATACACACACATACACACACACACAAACACACATATATATATATATATATATATATATATATATATATATATATATATATATATATATATATATATATATATATAGATATGACTGTATAGAGAGAGAGAGAGAGAGAGAGAGAGAGAGAGAGGTATATTCAATTATGCATATATAATGTATCTATGCATGCATGCGAGCGCGCGTGCGTGTGTGTGTGTATGTATGTGTGTGTGTGTGTGTGTGTGTGTGTGTGTGTGTGTGTGTGTGTGTGTGTGTGTGTGTGTGTGTGTGTGTGTGTGTGTGTGTGTGTGTTCCATACAGTTCATATATAAACATAAATAAACATAGAACAATTAACATATTGAACACGGCAAGAGAGAGAAGCGAATAGTTAGGTGTGCTGCATATAAGGAAAGTGGGCTGAGGTGAAACGAAGAGATTTACCGGCCATGGATTACTTGTTGGGGACTGAGGTACTTTGGCTGGATGAAAGGTTTTAAGCTGCAAGTATAACGCTTACTGAAGTGGATGATCATTTAACTTAGATGAGGATTAGAGGAGGAAACACGAATGACACAATGAGAGCGGAACAAAAAAAAAAAATGAGAACAGCCAATAGCTGACACAGAAAAAAGGGAGACAGGACTAATATTATGAAGGAAACAATGTAAGAATGAAAGAAGGGTATGACGGTGCCGACAGGACTGTTAGGAGAGCCAGGAAATGGGTCGGGAGAATTAAGAGAGAGAGGAGAGACTCGCCATGTCTGCTTTACCAAAGACAGGATTCGAAAATGTACAACGTCTCTCTCTCTCTCATTTCACAAAACTCTTTTTACTTTTCACGGAACTCCCTTCTAAATTTTCATCCTATTTTCTCGCAGCTGGAGTCAGGTTATCTCCTCATATAACTGCCTTTAAACCTGTAATTTAAGTTTTCATTTTCTTTTATTCTTAAGGTTCCTGAGTTGCCAATTTTTCCCAATTAGCTTTGTACCAGATTATTCTAATATAGCTCAACCAGGCTTTCTTCTCACTGTCACTTTATTTCATCTAGGTCTTTTTAGATTTCAGTGATCATATTATCTCGGTAAGCTGCATCCTTATCCATTAAAGACTTCAGATGCCTTTGTTATCAGGATTCGTCTCGCCGTCCACAAACCTTGATCTGTTTCCACTTTTTTTTTTTTCTTGGTAATACAGACATCATCTCCTCTTTCATTTCGTATACCTTTAACCCCGAGGCTGCGGCGGCCCTAAACACTTCTTATGTCCATGGTGTGGGAAAACCGGTTAAAAAATTGTGTTTTCATAATGTGTTTGGATCCACTTATACCTAACCAAACATAACATTTTAGTCAAAGTTGACACTCCACACTGACGATTCGCGACCCACACTTCAAGCATAAGCATGTAGTAGGCGTGAAATATAACCAAAAAGTTCACAATATTTTACGCAGCTCTTCTGGAATGTATATCGCAATCTACATTGGCAGCCAAAGGGTTAAAGCACAGTCCACCCACCATTTTTTTTCTTGCAAGTCTCTGTATTGTATATCTTCTAATCTAGTTGATCACTTCACTACAGTATCTGCCTCTTTCAATCTCCGTCACAAATACACTTGGTCGCTCCATTATTCCTCTCTAGCACAAATCCCTTCTCGACCTGATGCATGTCCTGTCAACGCTTAGATCTTGATCATCCTCTCGTTTCATCCGTCACTTGCTCCTAATGATCTCCCTCTCCTTCTCTTTTCTCGTTTGTGTCAAATACCTTTGTCTTAACTGATAATCCTCATCAAAGAGTTTCTTTTCAGTTTTGACTTTATTTTTCATTCACACCAACTAGCCAAATAGATTCTTCCTCTGAAACGTGTACTTACGAGTAGGAAAGATGAGCCCATACAAACATATCAGTGGTGGGAATATAGTAATGAAATGAGTAACTTATACAAACATAATATCGATGTTGGGAATGTAGTAAAGCTGTGGTGTTTATGATGTACTCGTAAAGGCTGCTAGAGGATGAGGTGAGGCTTGCGAAGAAGAGAAGAGGGGTGTAGGAGTAGAGAAGAGACCCTAAAGAACAGAGACTGGACAGCCGCCATGTTAGTGCAGCAAATGGATACTGGCTGTGATCAACTTAAGTTCGTATAAAGATAAGTGATCGCCGCTAGAAAAAACCAGGTCACATAACTACTGTTCATATTATACTGCGCGTTACTGAACATTTTTTACCGGTATTCTATGCTTGCACAAGTGATACTTTCGTAATAGGTAAAGCTGTATGAAAGGCGCAAACGATGGAAGAGGTGTCGGCGGAAAACATGTGGTGGCAATGATTACTAACGGTGATTACTGAAGGGGAAGCTGGGTTGAAGTATGTAGAGGAGAGATATTAACCTAAGCTTGATGCATGCTCTTTAGATCCCTCTCACACCAATATTTTTTGCCTCCCTTCCAGGTGAATACGAGTGTTGTTCACAAAGGGATATTCTGAATCCCACTAAACTGCCTGAGGAGGTACAGTAATATGGATGAGAAAGAACAACAAAAAAATGAAAATATCACAGCCCTGGCATACCACTTGGTACTGTAGCTTTACTACGGCATTTCAGTGTTCTCTTTCATTTTGTGCCTCCTTTGTTTAAGTCAAACCAGCAAATTTTCGAATAAATGTCACGACATTATTTTAATACATGGAGAAGAACATTACTTAAAACATTGTCAGCAACATGCTACAGAGATGAATTATATAAAAATATATTGCATAATACTGTCTCACCAATAGTGTGGCTCGGACAGCCTGCCACACCAAGACTAAACAACCCTACTAACACTGGTAATAAGGACTGTTACGTTGATTCTGTGTGTGTGTGTGTGTGTGTGTGTGTGTGTGTGTGTGTGTGTGTGTGTGTGTGTGTTCTTACCTAATTGTTCTTACCTAATTTTATCTTAACAGGAATGAGTCAAGCTCGTACTGTCCCGTGTCTTAAACCATATTTATTGTTCATATCCTTAAATTTGTGAATTGTTTTGGCACACACTATTTCATTCGGTAATGCATTCCTCTGGTCAATTGCTCTATTTGGGAAACTAAATTTCCTTACGTCTTTATCACCTCTCTTCTTATGTAGTTTTTTGCAGTGTCCTCTTGCTGATGCTTCCCCATATGTTAAGTAATCATTTACGTCTATTTTGTCCTTCCCTGATATGCATTTATATAGCATTTATATAGTGTGAGTATAAGTGGTTGGGGAATGGCTGGGAGAAGAAGAGATAAGAGGAGGGAGGAAGAGATCAGTAGGTCGGAAGTAGTGGAAGCGATGAAGAAGATTAAGCTGGGAAAGGCCCCAGGAATTGATGGAGTGTGTGGTGAAATGCTTAGGTATGGGGGTGAGATTGTTGTGGAGTGGATATGGAAGTTGTGTAGATTGGCTTGGGAAGAGGGAAGGGTTCCAGAGGACTGGAAATCAGGTATAATTGTTCCTCTGTACAAAGGAAAAGGGGAGAGAGAAGTATGTGGTAACCATAGGGGTATTTGCCTTCTTAGTGTGACTGGTAAAATATATGGTAGAATACTCATTGATAGGGTTAGGCATATAACAGAGGACCTAGTTGGAGAAGAACAAGGGGGATTTAGGAAGGGAAAAGGGTGTGTAGATCAGATATTTGTTCTAAGATATTTAGTGGAGAAGTATCTAGAGAAGGGAAGGAAAGTGTATGCTGCCTTCATGGACTTGGAGAAAGCTTATGACAGAATAGATAGGCAAGGTATGTGGAAGGTATTAAGAATATATGGAGTGGAGGGGAAATTGTTGAGTGCTGTGAAGAGTATGTACGAGGGAGCTAGGGCTACGGTGCGAGTGGATGGTGAGCTGAGTGAGTTCTTTGATCTCAATGTGGGACTGAAACAGGGGTGTGTAATGTCTCCATGGCTGTTTAATATATATATGGATGGGGTTGTAAAGGAGGTACAAGGTAGGGCAGTGGATGTGGGGGTGGCCCTAATGAATGAGGGTGAGATTTGGAAGCTTCCTGTGTTGCTGTTTGCTGATGATACAGTATTGTTGAGTGAAGATGAATGGGAGTTGTAAGGTTTGGTAAATGAATTTGGGACAGTGTGTAGGAGGAGGAAGCTGAAAGTTAATGTAAACAAAAGTAAAGTTATGGTGTTTGAGAGGAATGAAGTCACAGAGTGTGCAGTGAGGTTGGATGGTGAGGATATGGAGAATGTGAGTGCATTCAAGTACTTGGGTAGTGTGATGAGTAAGGATGGAACTTTGGGGGATGAAGTACGTGAAAGGGTACAGCAGGGAAGAAAGGTTGTTGGTACACTGAAAGCAGTGATGAGAAATAGGGAGGTGAGTATGGAAGTTAAGAAGTCACTGCATGATGGTATTGTGATCCCTACCCTGACGTATGGAAGCGAGGCGTGGACATTGCAAGAGGGGAATAAGTCAAGAGTGAGAGCAGTGGAAATGAGTTACTTGAGAGGAGCATGTGGAGTGACGTGGAGGGACAGGTTGACGAATGAAGAAGTGAAGGAACGTTGTGGGGTAGATGTGGATGTGGTTGAAAAGATTAGGAGAAATACACTGAGGTGGTTTGGACATGTGGAGAGAATGGAGAATGAAAGACTGACTAAGAGGGTGTATGTAGGTGAGGTGGAGGGAGGGAGAGGGAGGGGTAGACCGAGGATGAGGTGGAGGGATGGAGTTGAGAGGTATATGAGGGAGGGGGGGGTGAGTTGGGGGGAGGGGAGTCAAATGGTGGGACTTGGAGGCGTTTTGTCTGCGGCCACCCTTTGCGGGATTAGGGCGTCGGGCTATAGATAGATAGATAGATAGATGTTACCTCTTTTACTTCTCTCCTGTAGTGTTGGTAGAGTCAGTTTATTTAGTCTTTCTTCGTAGCTTAGATCCCTTAAGCTTGGTACCCATCTTGTTGCGGCCCTTTGGACTTTTTCAATCTTGTCTATGTGTTTTTTGAGATGAAGGTCTCCAGACTACTGATGCATACTCCAGGGTTGGTCTGATGAATGATGTTATTATCTTTCCTAGCATGTCTTCATTTATGTATGTGAACTCTATTCTGATATTGGCAAGCAGTGTATACATGTTCCGTACCTTCTCACTGATGTGGTCAGCCGGAGATTGTCTGTTATTGATAATCACACCTAGGTCCTTCTCTCTTTCTGATGTGTGTAGGGTTTTATTTCCTAATGTATAATTCCAAACAGGTCTTTTTCCACTTTTACCAAACTTGATTACATGACACTTGTCCACATTGAATTCCATTTGCCATGTATTACACCATTCATGAAGTTTATTTTATTCTTCTTGTAGCTCTTTACAAGAGTCTGTGTTAGTAATTCTCCTTTGTATTTTTGCATCATCTGCGAACATATTTAGATAGCTTTCATTACACTAAAAACATGTTTGGTGCCAGCACTGAGCCCTGTGGTACTCCACCAGTCACTTCTTTCCATGATGAGTAATTTCCCCTTAGTACTGTTCTCATTTCTCTTTTCATGAGAAAATCTTGCATCCAACAACACAGATTGCCTCGAATTCCTCCTTGATGGTATAGTTTCCATAAAAGTCTTTGGTGTGGTACTGTGTCAAATGCTTTCTTGAAATCTAAATAGATACTGTCCACCCATCCTTCTCTTCCCTGTAATGTGTCTGTTACTCTGTCAACTTAGCTCAACAGATTAGTAACACATGATATACCTTTTCTGAAACCAAACCGTCTTTCTGTTATCATACTGTGTTCTTCTAGGTGATTTACCCAAGCTTTTCTTATAAGCTTTTCTAATACCTTGCTTACAACACTGGTTAGTGATACTGGTCGGTAGTTAAGTGGATTTTGTCTATTCCCTTTCTTGAATAAGGGAACAATGTTTGTTTTCTTCCAAATATCAGGTAGTTTACATTGACTCAAGGACTTCTTGAAAATTAAAAATAATGGTTTACTTAACTCCTTTGCACATTCACGTAGCACCCAACATGAAATTTCATCAGGACCATTTGCTTTTCCTTTGTCTAATTTACTTAGCTCCTCCTGTATTTCATTTTCTGATGTTTGTATATCTGGTAGTATGCGTGGGCATGCATGTTCCACATAATCCCTCTCAAATTTTTTTTCCTCTGTAAAAACTGATTGGAAATTCTTGTTTAGTGCTTCACAAATATCCTTCTCTTGTGTATAGGTGATTCCCTCGTCCTTAATGGATTGTATTTTATCTTTTACTTTGGTTTTGCTTCTGATGTAGCTATACGAGTAAAATAGCTTTGGTTTATCACGACTTTTATTTATGATATCCTCCTCAAACTGTTTTTGGGCTTCCCTCCTTATTCTTGTATAATCGTTTCTTGGCTGTTTGTAATTATTATATGCCCTTTCACTATTGTGTCTTCTGTATCTATTCCACAACAAATCTCTTTTTTCTTTTGATTTTTTACATTCTGTATTGAACCATTTCTTTATTTTCTTTTCTGCTTCTTTGTCCTGTGGGATGTACTTCTGGACTCCTATTTCATAAAGTTCACAGAATTTTTCATATACAGCATTTAAATCTTGTCCTCTAAGCTCATTTTCCCAATCAGTTTCTAAGAAGTACTTCTTTAGGTCATGATACTTTCCCTGTTTATAGTTTAGGCTCTTTTTGTAACTTTCATTGCTGTTAACTATGTCATATGCAATCCTGAAATTGCAATTTAGTACTGCATGGTCGCTTTTGGCGAATGGAGGGTGATATATTGAATTGTCAATATCATTTTCTTGCCTAGTAAATATGAGATCTAGCATTGAGGGCACATCAAGTCCTCTTTTTCTGGTGCTTTCCCTTACATGTTGCATTAGGAAAAACTCTTGCACAAGATCCAGGAGCTTTTGGTTCCAACAGCTTTCTTGGCTTATTATATCTAGAGTATTCCAATTTATATTTGTATTAAAATCTCCAGTTCGTATAATTCTTTCCGATTTCTCTTCCATTTTATGTAGTAATGCTCTTAAACTCTGAATTATACTCTCTGCCAGGTCCTCATATTCGTCTCTTTCCCATGTGTTTGATCTGGGTGGCATGTACAAATTGGCTACAATTATTTTCCCTTCAGATGTGTTGATCTCTACTGCAATCAGTTCTACTTGTGAGGGTATATCTAATTCTATTTCTTTGACTTTTAGATTTTTCTTAGTTAATTTTATAATTCCTCCTCCTTTTTTTAAGTTCCTATCTCTTCTCCATATATTATATTCCTCTAAGTTTAGAATGTCATTTGATATCCTTGTTGTTAATTTTGTTTCAGTTAGACATATTATATGTGGTTCATTTTCTCTGACATAATCATTAATCTCTAATAATTTAGATACCATTCCATCCACATTTGAGTACATCAACTTAATCATCTTGTTTATATACTTGTTATAATTTGGTTCTACTACCTTCCTCCTTTTTATTCCCTCCTGTTTATGTACCACTTTTGTACCTGCAATCCAATTACTTTGTAAAACAATGTATTCTTCTTCTCCTCTGCTCTTCTCTCATTTTTTGTTTTTGCTTCCTCCCTCTTCTCTTTCAGTAATTCCAGTTCCTCTTGTGCTAGGCATCTTTTTATCCATACATTTTTGAACTCCTCTCTTTCCATAAGATCCTTTGCATTTTTTAGTATCTCCTCCACTGTGTTTACACTCTGGAAGGTTACCTTTAGGGGTCTTGACTTGCTTTTCTCGTATTTCCCTAACCTTTTGTGTTCCTCTATGTCTTTACAACAGATTTCCTCTGATACTTCTTTCAATATGCCCATTACATTTGCCATCTCCTTTTTGTCTCTTGAGATCTTGTTTTTTACTTCTTCCTCTTCTATACCAGTGATTACTATAGATTTGTTGATATCAACTGAATCTCTGACTAACTTAGGATTGTTTTGGATTATTCTTTTGACTTCCTTTTTAATACTTTTTTCTTTCACCCTTGTTTCTAAGTCTTTCTTTACTCTCACCATTTCAGCATAAGTGGTTTCCACATCATTTTCGTAGCTCTGCACGGCTTCATTCACCTGTGTTATCTGCTAGTCAATATCACTGCTCTGGTCTATCAGACTGCTTACTTGCCTAATTATCTCTATCATTTTTGAACTCTTCCATAATACTCTCGTGGTTGACTACTGTACTTGCCATTTCACTAATTTTCCTCCTAAGTGTAACCACTTCAACTGTTAGCTGATCTATGATTGTGTCTTTCTTGTTGACTTCCTTTCCTAATTTTTCTATTTCTTCCTTTTGCAAGTGCATCTGTTTCTTAATTTCATCAATCTCATTTTGAAAAGCCGTCTCTAACCTGTGTACTCGTTCCACCAGTTTATTGTGAGTCTCCATTTCAACCAGTTCTTGGTAGAAATCATCCTGCTTTCTACCTTTATCCCTTTTCTTTTTCATATTTGCTTTACTAAAGTATGTGGTCATTTTGCAGTACTAAAAGTGCATATAGTACTTACATTCCCTGAGACAGATTGTGTGTGTGTGTGTGTGTGTGTGTGTGTGTGTGTGCGTGTGTGTGTGTGTGTGTGTGTGTGTGTGTGTGTGTGTGTGTGTGTGTGTGTGTGTGTGTGTGTGTGTGTGTGTGTGTGTGTGTGTGTGTGTGTGATGCAATAGCGTCTATAAACTAATTTCGCATAATGCCATTCATCTCTGAGCAAAATTACCACGCGCTTACGAGAAGGCTAATAAAGTGTGAGATTAGTGGATGCTTAAGAGCAGCACTTAAGGCAGTAACCCCACACAGCCCCTGGTGCATCCTTATGCCCTCACATACCCACAACCACACATCACACAAACGTTACACAGCCCCCGTCACACCCCTAGTCCCTCACACACCCACAACAACACAACACACATCATACAAATCCCACACTGTTCCTGGCACACCCGTATGCTCTCACACCTCCACACCTCACGCACTCTCTTAACAGCCCTTGGCACACTTGTACCCTTACATACCCACACCCTTACCCAGTCCCACACCCACATCCATAGCTTGACCTGTCCCAGTCAGCACTCATTTCTCCATATATTTTGTTATTCACTTAAATAGGCATACGACTCTTACAGCCTGACCTGGGAAGAGTCAGGCAAACTGCGTGGTCATGCCCCCTCCATGTTGTGTTTCTGGTATTTCCCTGTATTTATTCCCTCATTCTCATCTACCATTTCATCCACATAAAAGCCACAGGATTTTTGTTAAGTAAAATTACCCTCCAGCAATAGCATGGACGAAAACGCTGAAATTTTCGAGCTTTTCGATGCCGTTGTGTCGCTAATTACGTAGGATAACATAATATTCATCCTGGTTCAGTGAGAAAAAGGCCACCAGATTCTTACTGAAGTGTACAAATGAACCGTCCGGGTTGAAATGAGAGACACCCTATGCACACAGACAGAGCACACAAAATCCAGGTAAAGAGCATAAAGAAGACATATGATACAGAGCAACGGAGAGAAATTGTGAAGCTATGAAGCTATGATTATATAATACACACAGATAAGAACACGTAAATCGTAAGGAGTAATGAAAGACCAACAACATAAAGAAAGATGTATGATAAGGAAATCTTTTGTAAATACCTGATCGGTCAAATTGTTGTTGTTACTAATCAGAAATATAATTATTTCTGCTTTCATTAAGGATATATAGGTGCACTGATCAACCCTTTAATACTTCGCTTGTTATGTGGACTATACTTGTTTCCTAATATCTGATGTGCTGTTTATCATGTTTATGTTCTTTGTTGCTCGTAATCTTGTGTGTAAGTGGATATTGTGGTAAATGAATACGTACTTACTTACCTGTGTGTGTGTGTGTGTGTGTGTGTGTGTGTGTGTGTGTGTGTGTGTGTTGCAAAAGTTGGCATCGTTTCGTAGTGACATCCTTATACTGGCTCCCTTCAGTCTGTCTCTTCGCCTCACTGTTGCATCGTTACCGCTTGCTGTCGCTACTTCATTGGTCACTGCTCTTCTACACTGTCCGCTTTCGTTCCTCTTCCATAATTGCAGTTGCGTAGCGTCCGTCTGATAACAGACTCTCACCCTTTCTCTGTTCAAGTTTCTAATGCAAGCGTTTACCGATACACACAATTCTTCAGTTATGCAACAGATCAAGTTTGGAACTGTCTTCCTGCGTCTGTATTTCTTTTTCCCTATGACCTTCAGTCTCTTAAACGCAATGTTTCCAAGCATCTTAAAATGAACAGAGCTTGTTTTTGCTTTTTCTTAGGGGAACAAGCTTGAGAGCGTCTAGTCTTTGGTTCATTCTTCAACTCATAAGAAAAAATTTTAAGTGATAGTTCTGTGGCCGCACTACTCCTAGAACTGAAGCGTAAGACACCATTATCATATTCCAAGTGTGTTCTATCACCACTGGAAGCGGACTTGAACCCGCATCCTTGTGGCTTTGTGTTGATTTTGAATAGTGAAGGCTTCACCGCCCTTTCCTTGCGATACATAACATCCTGGACGGCAGGTGGGCTGGGACCTTCATTTCCTAAAATATGTGACAAGTAATTGTTCAAAGAATGGGTTTAAAGACTGCCAGTTCCACGTGAACACTGACAGGACTATTACGCTGATTAGTGATAATGATGATGATGAAGAATATGTTGATGAGTATGATGATGATGATGATGTTGATGATGATGATGATGATGATGATGATGATAATAATAATAATAATAATAATAATGATAATAATAATAATAATAATAATAATAATAATAATAATAATAATAATAATAATAATTGTAATAATAATAATGATAATAATAATAATAATAGTAATAATAATTAGAACTCTGTAACGGTCCTGCGGACAGTCGCTAGTCTCCGTCTACTGTTTCTTACAATGACCTTGGCCCCGTTGGGGAGATTTGGAATTTTTATCTATCAGCAATGACCCATACCAGGACACATAACCTGGACCAATCAGATTCATAACACAGGTCGTCTTGAAATCTCCAGTAGACACGACCAATTTATCTCATTCACAGTATAATACTGATATGACTCTTTCTTACATGCCCTTCCACTGCACGTAAAGGATTTGGATTTTTTTTTTTCTATCAGCAGTGGCCCATGCCAGGACACATTACCTGGGCCCTCAGTTTCATAGTGCAGTCTCTGGTTCTCCTTTAATCGTTGCGAGACTCCGAGGCGGGAATAATAATAATACCAGCAAAAACAAGAGTCTCCACCTATGTAACAGGTGGGAACTAAAAAACTCTGAGGAATATGTCTGGCAAGTTTCGTCTACTGTCCTACAGACAGTCACTAGCCTCCACTACTGTTCCATACAATGACCTTGACCCCATTGGGAAGATGAATTTTTTTCTATATTTAGTGGCCCATACCAGGACACATAACCTGGACCCTTCAGATTCCTCGCAGTCTCCGCTTCTACTGGAATCGTCGTGAGACTCTGAGGCCGGAATAGGAACTAGATCTCTGTAACTCTCCTATAGACAGTCACTAGTCTCCATTTACTGTTTTTAACCATGACCTTGACCCCATTGGGGAGATTTGGAATCTTTTTGATAAAACGAAATAAACTCTTAGGAATCGTCCGTCAAGTTTCATTTTCAGATTACTTGCTCAGGTTCTGTTGATATCTTCATTAGACATTCCCACCTTATCTCGTTCACTCTTAATACTGATGTGTCTCTTTTTGTCACTGCACATAAAGGATTTGGATTTTTTTTCTATCAGCAGTGGCTCATGCCAGGACACATAACCTGGGCCCTTCAGATTCCTTCCGCAGCTTCTGGTTCTCCTGGAACTGTCGTGAGACTCTGTGGCCGGAATAATAATAATACCAGCAAAAACAATAGTCTCCACCAATGTAATATGTACAGGCTAATAATAACAATAATAATCTACTTCTCCCGTATTTTCTTCCTTCCTTCACTCCTGGCTATCATCCATCATCACATAGTGCCTCCCTCCACCCGTTATTATTTCATACACCTGGTAGCGTACTTCATTTTCCTGCCTCCCTTGGCACATCTTTTCTCCGTCGTTCTGTTCACCTCTTTTTCCTTATTTTCATACATATTCTCCAGAAGTTTCCCCCTACAATATGTATTTTCCCCTTTCTCTTCTCGATCCTTGACATCATCTTCTGCTCATACTACTATCTCTTTATCTCTCCCTTCTCTTCCTTTCTATGCATGTCGTTGATTGTATTCCCTTTCCTCCTGCCCGTTATCCATCTTTATACCCTGACCCTCCTCTTTTCTCTTTGATATCCCTGCATCTTCCCTCTCTCTCTTCCTTGCCTTCCTCATGCCTCCCAACTTTACTCTGACGGTACAGATACTAAAACTTCCCTCAGCTAAAGCCCATCTCTTTTCTTCCTTCCTTCCTCTCTCCTCTTCATCCATTTGTCTTACCCCTCCACCATCTCGACCTTCTTGTGTTACCTTTCCTTTCTCGTAATGACTCTCCTGCCCATGTCTCTGTCACTGTCTGTCTCCTCCTTCTTTTCCACGACTTCTCCATCATATATTATGCAGATTGCCTCATTCTACTTACAGTCTCCCAACCTCTGTAGACAACACATCAAAGGTTCTTCCCCCAGACTTTCTTCCCTGTCATTAATCTCTCCGTGCGTACAATATTAAATTAACCAGAGTCTTTTAGGTTCCGCCAAACTTCCTCACCACTTCTCCGGCCACCCCTGTGTGTGTGTGTGTATGTGTGTGTGTGTGTGTGTGTGTGTGTGTGTGTGTGTGTGTGTGTGTGTGTGTGTGTGTGTGTGTGTGTGTGTGTGTGTGTGTGTGTGTGTGTGTGTGTGTGTGTGTGTGTGTCTATCCCCGCCGTTTGGTCTATATGTGTCGTCTACATATCTTTTTGGCCCTTCTGTCCATATTATTGTTTTGTATTTTACTTGCCTTTCTCCTTGTCTGTGTTTTTCTGCTCCAATAACACTTGTGTATATATGTCCCTTTATTATGTGCTGCTCTGTATCTTTGTTACATCTCCCTATCTGTGTGTATATTTACGATATTCTTGGGAACATTCGCATTTCTCTCTCTCTCTCTCTCTCTAAAATTGCATCTATCGAAAGTCTCCATAGAAAATAAATACAAGGGGGCCAAACCTGTCACCAGATCTCTGAAAAAACGACGGCTTCCTCTTCATTTGTTTTCCGTCTGGTACATCCTCTCACTCAATCTCCTGGCAGTCTTTCCGTTTGGATAGGCCATCCCAATTATTTTCCCGCGTCCCATAAAAGCCTCACGTGTCGGGGCTAAATTATTGCCAAATTGGAGATTATAGTTATTATTCTTTCAATCCGTTTAATTACCGAAACATTTCATTTATTCGCTAATGAGGACGAAACATGTCTTTTAGTTACAATATATTTTCCTGTTTCCAATAATTTTTTATTGTGACATCGGAGTTCACCTTATGGTTTATTTCCTTATTACCAGAAGTCTTCTTCTTAAAGAAGTACAGCATAATCGCTTCTTGTTTAACAAAATAAAGCTAATACTATACTACTCTAGTGAAGGAGCTAAACTGTGATTTGGTTTCATCCAGTTCGTCCTGCTGCTTTCCCATATCTGAGTCCCGTCAGTGTGTGTGTGTGTGTGTGTGTGTGTGTGTGTGTGTGTGTGTGTGTGTGTGTGTGTGTGTGTGTGTACTTTTCTGTTTGCATTCTATAGATAACACACGTAAACTTTAATGTACTGTACCAGACTACTACTCTTATACATTACTTCTCTGAGAGGCCTTGTTGTTTTACTACTTTCCATCAAAGAGATCCTGGAGGGGAGCGAAGAATGATACCAGTGTTTTCCAATAACGCATCTATACTACAGAAGTATCTGTGACTTTCTTTGTGCGTGTGTATGTAGAAACTTGCAAGATATTATGGGCAGGTGAGTGGCCTGGGCAAGGTAAGTGGAATGGATGTGGTGGTTGGGTGGACTTTGTGGGTGCGGTTGGTTGGTTGGGTGGTGGTGTGGATTAGGGGGATGAGGTGGAGTCAGTGGGTGGGCAGGGTGGGTGGGTAGTGGAAAAATAGGTCCATATGGAAGATAGGTCCAATTAAGATATTAGATCCATGGTGGAAACAGGTCCAAGGGAATAATATAAGTCTATGGAGGGAAAATAGGGCATTGGGTAAAACAGATTCACAGTAGAAAACAGGTGCTAGTCCACAGGGAAAATATGTTCATGAAGAAAGTAGTTCCATCAGGGAAAATAGCCCTACTGTGAAAAATAGGCCCATAAGGAGATATAGGTCCATTAGAAAATATATCCATGAGGCATATAGGCCTATCTGGACTAGAGACGCTATAGAAAGAGAGACTGAGTCGCCAAGCTAGTGCACCGAATGTATGTTTGCTGGGCATCACTCAAGTACTTATAAAGATCAGTGACCGCTGCTGTAAACATCAGACCACTTAACTGCTTTTCATATTTTGTGGTGCGTTTTTGAACATCTGTTATGCTATGACTGCACAGATGGTGCTTGCTTAATAGGTAAAGCTGTATAAAAATGAGATATTCCTCCATGTATCAGCTAGGCTTATTCGAAGCATGCAAAGATCAGGGATGAGTTGCCGTACAGCGCTAGATCTATTAACACCAGCAGTGTTTACTTATTTTGCTTGCGGTTTTTAAGTTTGATAGAGTTTTGGTTGCATTTAAAAACTGTTGTTCTTCTCTATATCCCTAACTGTGGTAAAGTGGTTTCCATCGGGATATTATCTAGGCTTACCTGCCTATGTGGATGTGGCCCAAAAACATGTAAATAAATAAAACTTGCCTAGCAAAGCCGACGACACTCACTCTCAGACCAGCTTGCTCTCTTCACACAGTATTTCTTCCTTGGTGGATCACAAGGAAGTCGGAAAAGTGGCATATGAAGATCCATGAATGTTACTGCACCCAAATGCAGCTCATTCAACCACTGATAAGGGCAAAACAGCACCAGTAAAAGAACACAGCAACCCCCCCCCCCCTTCCTACAAGTAGTTTCGTTTGTCAGCATTATAATTCGGCGATTACCTCTGTGCTTACGTATACTTTGAAGTAAAATCCATATGTAGAGATGAAGATTAAAATGAAAATCTTCAGTAGCTCAAATTAACATATTATACTACAATCAAAGTGACATTTTATTCATCAACCAGTCAAGTATCACAGCAGGTGACGAAATGTATTTACATACGAAATGCAGTCAGCCACCACCCGGGGCCCGGGCTGTGAGGCACTTGCACAAAAATGGCGCCATGTCGGCCGGCAAATCAGCAAACAGTTGGAAATATTGGCTGTCCAGTCTCTCTTTCTATGGGGTTTCACATGTGAATAATAGGTCCAGGAGGGGATATACGTGCATGGGGATAATTTTATCACACGGGAAAGGGTCCCTCTGAGATAACAGGTGGGTGGGTGTTGCTACGTAGAGACGGGTTTATGTGCTAATAATTCTTTTAAGAGAGGTAACTGAGCTGAGCTTGTGTCATCGATTGATTTATTTAGCACTAGCAGGTGTTCCTGGCACTGTTTAGATAAAACCCTATGATTACACATACCAGCATTGCCTAGGACTCTGGATGGCCAAGCCCCCTGCAGAAGAAGACCCCTAGGGTCCCATTTACCTAATGAACCTATTTCCTCTTTTAGCCCATTTCCTCAGGAATATGCTCCCCACAGAAAAAGTGGGAAAACAGGCCATGATAGTGGGAAAACAGGTCATAAAAGTGACCTGTTGTCCCACTACCATTCAACCCGCGTTACCCTGCTTATTCCTCCAGTCCGTCCAGCCATCCAACCCCTTGTAACTATGACACGTGTGTAGAAGTAATTAACTCCACGGTAATTGGCTACCATGTTTCCACATGCTTATATAGTTCTTATCTTGCCCAACAGAGGCGCCATTTTAACAACTTCAATGTACACATGTACATTTAGCGTATAAACGTTGCACCTGTTAGAGCTGTTTATTGAGTTTTATATCCATCCTTGTCCATTCCTATAGAAGACAGACAAGCAGACAAACATCCCTCTCTGTCAAGTATACGGATAATCGCTAATCCACTGAATAATCTTTTGCACTGTCGTTGTGCTTTATCTCTTACTCGGTTGTCATCACTGCTAACCAGTCTACAACTGTTCCATTACTGTAGGTACCGTATAGTATTCTCTCTCTCTCTCTCTCTCTCTCTCTCTCTCTCTCTCTCTCTCTCTCTCTCTCCTTTTTAGTACTCCTTCTGGCAGTAAAACTAAACAACATGTTGCTGTAATATTTTTCGACCCCATACCCATTTTTTCCCCACCTATCTTGTGAAATGACCCAGATTTTTTTTTTTTTTTCCTTGTGACTTTTTCATACTCCAGGTTTTCTTTCTCAGGTATCCATCCGTGTCACACCCTATTAATTCCTCTCTCTCTCTCTCTCTCTCTCTCTCTCTCTCTCTCTCTCTCTCTCTCTCTCTCTCTCTCTCTCTCTCTCTCTCTCTCTCTCCATTCAATCGTACCTGTATAAATACTTCAGCATTATTTTTCCAGGTAGTCTCTACTTCATCTTTAGTCATACGGCGTAAGGCCCAAGCGACTAGAATTTAAGAGAGAGAGAGAGTGTGTGTGTGTTCTATAGTATCTTTTTATGTTTCTCAAATTAAAAAAAAAAAAGAACTGATGTATTACTATTTAGTTTATGCCTTATGTTTAGGATCAAGTTCTCTCTCTCTCTCTCTCTCTCTCTCTCTCTCTCTCTCTCTCTCTCTCGTGTGCGTGTGTGGGGGGGGGGGAACGTGTATAGTGCCAGCAGCGGCGGGACATTGTCGTCGCCTGGCACTTTACATTCAGGTGGCGTATTGTGAGGCAAACTGGGGCCAACTCTGAACAATGGCCAATCTTCATGTTAAGTCACTTTCCCTCTGCTCCCCGTGTGTCATGAAGAAGCGTCAGTCCAGTCTTTTGTCTGTATGGCTCTCTGGAGCAGGGGGAGGGCGGTGATCGTTCGGACATTTTTAAAAAAAAAATATTTATAAAAATTCAGGTTTTAGCAGGAGTGTTATCTGGTTTATGTTAAAATGTTGCCACATCATTTGGCCCTTTAGATTGATAATATAAAACTCTTAGCTCTTTTCAGCTTTAAACTATATTAAACGAAACACAAATGACTAAATCGTCCGAACCGTCCCTACCAGTGGTGATGGTACGGACAGTAGGGTGGGATGGTTCGGCCTTATGTATTATTCAGAATATTCTTAAAATAATGTGAGTTATATTGGATAAAAACAAACATTTATTAATTCAAAGACATTTCATTTTCCTGAAGTACAATATTAAACTTCAGAATCCAAATGAACTACTTAATATCTGTTAATATATATATATATATATATATATATATATATATATATATATATATATATATATATATATATATATATATATATACATTCTTTTTTTTTTTTTTTTTTAATGAAATAAAAAAAATCAGATTTATTAATAAATGACAACCTCTTACAATATTTTCTGCTACGAAATTATGCATAATTAGCCTTCTCTCTCTCACTCTCTCTCTCTCTGGAATATTGACTTCACTTTTCACTTTCTAGGCCTTATTTCAAAATGACTAACTTAACACTTTTAACGAATATTGCAGCCTGCAAAACTGAAATAGAAGTTGTAATACCCCTTCCATCTTTTTACACTTTGATAAATAGGTTAAATAAACAAAACTATAAATATATATTCCCCGAAACTATGAAGAATGGTGTTCACTATGTGTTCAAATATAAATGATCAAAAGTAGCCCTATCATTTGATAAGGTCATGACTTGGTAGTAGTGGAGGGATAGTTAGGACTGTCCTAACCATCCCCCTCCTCAACTGTCCGAATCATCCCGAATTTATGTAATTAATTGATGGGTACTTTCAAGCTTCACCCGAGAGAGTTTAACATTCGTTCTTCATAGCAATATATTCTACATGCAACACAGATTCACCATGATAATGCACAGCTCGATGCTTGGTATATTCATAAAGGTAAAGCTTACGATATACACTCAAATTATTACATAGGAGATGCAAAAAAACATAAAATCTGACCTGCATAAAAAAAGTGAGCCGTTTCTAGCGTGGAGGTTCCGTGTAGTCAAAGTAAACAAACTCTCCCACTTTCACGCAAGATCACACGGCCCTGGTCCCATATGTTTCTCAGGGAATGCGCTGTCCGAACCATCCCACTGTCCGAACCATCACCGCCCTCCCCCAAAAGGGGAAGAAAGAAACAGAAGGTGAGGCTTTGCAAATCCTGTCCCTTACTGTAAAAGGAGTTCACTTTGCAGTATGTAATATATCTATATCTATATCTATCTACGTATATATATATATATATATATATATATATATATATATATATATATATATATATATATATATATATATATATATATATATATATAACTAATTTTAGACATCATCATATACCTTGCAATAGAATGATGGCTTCTGTGTTATTGCTTCATCTGGCAGTGCTCTGTCTCTGTCTCTGTCTGTCTGTCTGTCTGTCTGTCTCTCATATATATATATATATATATATATATATATATATATATATATATATATATATATATATATATATATATATATATATGAGAGACAGACAGACAGACAGACAGAGACAGAGACAGAGCACTGGAAGATGAAGCAATAACACAGAAGCCATCATTCTATTGCAAGGTATATGATGATGTCTAAAATTAGTTATAATCATGCATACCTGGAAGAGTGAATCGTGTTCGAGTGGGAAACCTACTTAATGTTGCTAACTATCCTGACGAAGTGTACATCCCAGCTGCCTGATAGTAAGGCACACTTTAAATCATCTGTCTTTCATCAAAATGTTTATGCTATCAGTTTAGTTGTCTTGGACCCTCATGTCAATGCATGGTGGGTCAAGCATTTCAGAATACTTGTGTTAAATTTGGATCTACTGCCCTCTTCTCAGCATTATGCTGGCGAATCATAACACAAGCCACTGACATAATGCCTATTACTTTCCATACACTTTCAAAAGATATGTATTGTCCAGCCTAGTGTTCATAACTTCTAAGATAACCCAGTTTCAGTGGTCAGTCTGGTGCTCTTTGGCCTTTTTCAGCAATATGTCGGTGAATTTTCTGAAAGTATATTTAATTTTTGTATATACTTGTCTTTGGCCATGTGGAGGGGATGGAGAGCGAGAGACTGACGAGGAGAGTGTATGTGAGTGAGGTGGAGTAGGAGAGAGGGAGGGGGAGGCCAAGGATGAGATGGAGGGATGGCGTGGAGACGTATATGAGAGAAGGAGTGTAAACTGGGATCAAGGCAGTGAAATCGTGGGGACAGGACGACATGGAGGCGATTTGATTGTGACCACCTTTTACGGGACTAAGGCGTCTGGCAATAGATAGATAGATAGATAAATTCATGATGTGTGTGTGTGTGTGTGTGTGTGTGTGTGTGTGTGTGTGTGTGTGTGTGTGTGTGTGTGTGTGTGTGTTTTACAATTTCCTTTACCTGGATAATGTCCTCTATTGATTTAAAAATAAATAAAACACTTAACTGAGCCCGTAGAAAAGATCAACATAGCACCTGAATATCTTCTATCTATCTATCTATAGCCCGACGCCCTAATCCTGCAAAGGGTGGCCGCAGACAAAACGCCTCCAAGTCACTCTGTCACCCACCATTTGACTACCCTCCCCTCAACTAACCCCCCCCTCCCTCATATACCTCTCAACTCCATCCCTCCACCTCATCCTCGGTCTACCCCTCCCTCTCCCTCCCTCCACCTCACCTACATACACCCTCTTAGTCAGTCTTTCATTCCCCATTCTCTCCACATGTCCAAACCACCTCAGTGTATTTCTCCTAATCTTCTCAACCACATCCACATCTACCCCACAACGTTCCTTCACTTCTTCATTCGTCAACCTGTCCCTCCACGTCACTCCACATGCTCCTCTCAAGTAACTCATTTCCACTGCTCTCACTCTTGACTTGTTCTCTTGCCAGGTCCACGTCTCGCTTCCATACGTCAGGGTAGGGATCACAATACCATCATGCAGTGACTTCTTAACTTCCATACTCACCTCCCTATTTCTCATCACTGCTTTCAGTGTACCAACAACCTTCCTTCCCTGCTGTACCCTTTCACGTACTTCATCCCCCAAAGTTCCATCCTTACTCATCACACTACCCAAGTACTTGAATGCACTCACATTCTCCATATCCTCACCATCCAACCTCACTGCACACTCTGTGACTTCATTCCTCTCAAACACCATAACTTTACTTTTGTTTACATTAACTTTCAGCTTCCTCCTCCTACACATTGTCCCAAATTCATTTACCAAACCTTGCAACTCCCATTCATCTTCACTCAACAATACTGTATCATCAGCAAACAGCAACACCGGAAGCTTCCAAATCTCACCCTCATTCATTAGGGCCAGCCCCACATCCACTGCTAAATTACTTTTATCCAGGAAACTCCGAAGCAACCCTCCTCATTTTTTTTTTTCCAATCACCTCCTGTCTGTTGAACGTAGTGTGTCCAGACATGTCGAACTGAACGATTATAAATTACAGGGATTTTTATTTGCTTCTTCTGCACGGAGTCAGATGCTTTTAGGTCTCGTATCTCTGATGACTTTTTCTCTACCAAAAAATAAGCTTCAAAAACTAAACAGTAAATCTGACGGGATAGATGTTAAAAGGTGAGAAAGGGAGATAGGGATGGCACTGAGTAAACTGGGAGGACTGAGGCAGGAAAGTCTGAGATAAAGAAGAGGGAAAAGGAGAGAATGAATATTTACGTACTTCAAGACTTGTGGCCATGTCTACTCTAGATCACTCTATCTGGAATTATAAACATTAAGTGGAATTACGGATACATCTTAAACACATACCATGGATAAAGCAATTGCGACAGTGAAATCATTCAGGAATTCAAGAGGACAACAGCCATTAGATTTTACTGTAAGCAGTTTAGCGCTGAGCTGAAAATTGCAGCATGACGAGAAAGAAAACAGAGAATTAGAGCGGGGGATGGGCAAGGGTCAAAATAATCAGCGTTTTTTTCCTGACCAATGTGAACGATAATCTTTAAATGATATCTGGCGATAGCTTTACAGATAGACAGTAAAAACACCAGATGCGACATACATTTTATCACATACAGAAAACTGTAAATTCTTGATGGATATCACTATTCTCACATATGCAGTATAAGGAATGATGAGATTCAGAGAGAGAGAGAGAGAGAGAGATCACTTGTAAATGCCAAGGATGCTACTCAACAATTTCCAAATATGGAGACAAAAACCATTCTTTAAATAGCAGATCAGACACAAGACTGTTCATTATATCTATGCAGCCACTTTCCACGCATTTTCCTTCACCATACTCCCTCACCGCAAGTACCCTGTGGTCATGTGGAAGTACGTTAAATGCTGTGAAGAACAATAAAAATGGTGGTGCAACGGCTGGAGAGGAGTAGGTAGAATAATGGTAGGTAAAGTATAAGACTGCGAGGGTTTGGCAGGCCTCGGAAGGGAAGGGAAGGCAGGACAGGACCAGC
Source organism: Coenobita brevimanus (assembly GCF_032717465.1). NCBI lineage: Eukaryota > Metazoa > Arthropoda > Malacostraca > Decapoda > Coenobitidae > Coenobita > Coenobita brevimanus. Next base: position 16,488,718 of record NC_136959.1, read on the forward strand.
CAGGGGGAACAGGGTAATGCAAGACATACTAGAGGGCAGGGCAGGGAAAGTAAAGTGAGGCTGAGCAGCTCCCGGCAACTTACATTTTACTGCCAAGGAGCACCAAAGGATCCACCTGTTTAATCTTCACGAATATGTTCTTCCACTACCCCTGAGCACCATACCTGGCGTCGATACATCATTGCATAGTACGCCTCATACTTTCCCAACACTTTGCTTATTACGTCTTTCGTACTTAATTGCTTCTTATTTTTCTGGGTTCTTGCTGCTTTTTCATGCACATCCCGCAAACTTTTCTTCTTCTTTTTCAAGTTCTGTTATAACTTTTATGCCTTTGTCTCAGCGTTCCTCCTCCCTCTAACTTTTGACCATTTTTTCTTGTCACATTTCCGTACGACTCTCTGTTCTTTGTCCCTTCCTATTTCTATTTTTTTCTCATGTCTCATCTACCAGCACCTTATTTTATCCCCTGTCTCTTAATTACTCCTTTATTACCTTTCTCTGCCTTCACAGGTTCCTTTACTCCATCACCTCAGTATGCTGTGCGATTTACTCCCTTTAATCTCAAAATACCAGTCCGCCACTGACATTGTTACACAAGCTAACAACACAGGCAAAACTAGGCTATACCGCACGGCTCATCTTACAGCACACTCAGCACACCACACCTGCCATTACTGTGCCATGTTTAATACCAGTCCATCTTTTACTTCATCACTCATTAATGTTATAACTCTATGCTGTAACTCTGTGCCAATGAACTTATACCTTTTCCATGCACCAGGTCCCCATAGTACACCATTCAGCATCACCTCTAATACCAGTTCACCTGCTACTCCACGACCAAGATACCAGTCCATTTCTCGCAGTTATGGCAAGACAAATTAACCAATACTCCATTTCCTCAAGTTATGTTCCAGTTGATCTCACCATTCTTTCCGTTCCAGTATATCCTAAGATCCATCATTCCTGTGACGTATATATATTTGATTCCCTCTGTCTGCATCATTTTTATAAGAGTTCACTTCTAGCTATCTTTTACTGAAAGGGTTTTATATTTACTTGAAAGAGTAGGGTCATATATCGTCTTAATTCAGCTCAGATAAGCCACTCAGCTCCATTTATCGCGCATCACCATAACCCATTACCCCATTATCGTAGCCATTACCACAACAGTAACCTAACCCTTTGTTCCACTAGCATCACCATTACTCCATTAAGTCTAGGCAATCCTCTTAACTCCTTCTGCTCTCTCTCTCTCTCTCTCTCTCTCTCTCTCTCTCTCTCTCTCTCTCTCTCTCTCCCTCTCTCTCTCTCTCTCTCTTCTTTTACTCACGGGCTCTTTCAGGTTACTATCCTTTCCCTCAACCTCTGATCTCTCTCTTTCTTCTGCTAAGTCACAGCCTCACCACAGTGCCTAGGGATGGTGTAATGTGTTGAGCACTGGACCTCCAGCATTACTTTCATTTTTCTCTTTACACTCCGATTTTCTCTTTGCGTTTCCTTGATCATCTCTTCTTTTTTCAATCCTCTTTTTTCCCTAACTTCATTACCCTTCTTTCTTTTCTTCCCATTCGTTCCCTTCCATCTCTCTCCCAATTACCTTTTTCTATCATTTTTCCTTGTCGCTTTCCATTCCTATTTTCTGTTTGCAGCTTCTTCATTATCTCTTCTCTTCAGCTTCCTTGTTTCCTTTCTCTAAAATCCTTCTTCATTCTTTTTTCTTCATTTCTTTTCCTTTGCATCTTCTTTCTCCTCTCTCCCCATTATTTTTTTCTCGATTAATTTGTTCCTCGTCTTTCTTCATCAGTCCTCTCCTCTGTATAATACCCTCGCCCATGCTATGCCCCTCTCTCATCCATCTTAGGCACGGCATTTTTCCAGTCTGAATCGAACTGGCAGCATAGTTCACACCCATCACAGTATTTTCACGCCACTACTTCTCTCTCTCTCTCTCTCTCTCTCTCTCTCTCTCTCTCTCTCTCTCTCTCTCTCTCTCTCTCTCTCTCTTAGCATGTGGATGCCTTGTATATTCTACTGTACAGCCCAGGTAACACCCCTAGTCCCTCACACACCCACAACCATACAACATACACCACACAAATCCCACACTGCTCCTGGCACACCCGCATGCTCTCACACCGCCACACCTCACACAAACTCTGCACAGCCCTTGGAACACTCTTACACCCTCACACACCCACATCTAGTCCCACACCCACATCCATCGCTTGACGTGTCCTCGTCATCACTCATTTTTCCATATATTTTGCTATTCGCATAAGCAAACGACTCGTACAGCCTGGCCAGGGAAGTCAGGCAAACTGCGAGGTCACGCCCCCGCCATGTTGTGTTTCCAGTATTTCCCTGTATTTATTCCCCTATTCTCATCTATCATTTCATCCGCATAAAGCCACAGGATTTTTGTTACGTAAAATTACCCTCCAGTAATAGTATGGGCGACAACGCTGAAATATTCGTGTGTTTCGATGCAGTTGTGTCGCTAATTACGTAGGATAACATAATATTCATCCTGTTTAAGTGAGAAAAAGGCCACCAGATTCTTACTGAAGTATACAAATGATTCGTCCGGGTTCAAATGAGAGACACCCCATGCACACAGACAGAGCACACAAAATGCAGGTATAGAGCATAAAGAAGACACATGATACAGAGCAATGGAGAGAAATTGTGAAGCTATGAAGGTATGATTATATAATACACACAGGTAAGGAGAACACGTAAATCGTACGGAATAATGAAAGACCAAACAACATAAAGTGAGATGCATGATAAGGAAATCTTTTGTAAATACCTGATTGGTCAAAATATTGTTGTTACTAATCAGAAATATAATTATTTCCTGCTTTCATTAAGGATATATAGGTGCACTGACCAACTCTTTAATACTTCGCTTGTTTTGTGGACTATAATTGTTTCTTAATATCTGATGTGCTGTTTATCATGTTTATGTTTTTTTTTTTTTGCTTGTAATCTTGTGTGTAAGAGGATATTGTGGTCATTAAATACTTATTTACTTACCTGTGTGTGTGTGTGCGTGTGTGTGTGTGTGTGTGTGTGTGTGTGTGTGTGTGTGTGTGTGTGTGTGTGTGTGTGTGTGTTGCAAAAGTTGGCAACGTTTCGTAGTGACATCCTCATACTGGCTCCCTTCAGCCTCTATCTCTTCGCCTCACTGTTAAATCTTTGTCACTTGCTGTCGCTACTTCTTTGCTCACCGCCCTTCTACACTGTCTGCTTTCGTTCCTTTTTCATAATGGCAGATGCGTAGCGTCCGTCTGATAACAGATTCTCACCCCTTCTCTATTCAAGTTTCTAATGCAAGCGTTAACCGATACACCCAGTTATTCATTTATGCAACAGGTCAAGTTTGGAACTGTCTTCCTGCGTCTGTATTTCCTTCTGCCTATGACCTCCAGTCTCTTAAACGCAAAATTTCCAAGTATCTTGAAGTGAACAGAGCTCCTTTTTTTTTTTTTTTTTCTTAGGGGAACAAGCTTGAGAGCGTCTAGCCTTTGGTTCATTCTTCAACGCATAAGAATATCTTTAAGTGATGATTCTGTGGCCGAACTACTACTCCTAGAAGTGAAGCGAAAGACACCATTAACATATTCCAAGTGTGTTCTATCACCGTTGGAAGGTGAACCCGCATCCTTGTAGCTTTGTGTTGATTTTGAATAGTGGAGGCTCCACCGCCCTTTGCTTGCGATACATAACATCCTGGACGGCAGGTAGGCTGGGACCTTCATTTCCTATATTTTGTGACCAGTAATTATTGATCAAAGAATGGGTTTAAAGACTGCCAGTTCCACGTGAACACTGACAGGACTTTACACTGATTAGTGATAATGATGATGAAGAATATGATGAGTATGAAGATGATGACGATGATGATGATGATGATGATAACTAGAACTCTGTAAATGTCCTGCAGACAGTGGCTAGTCTCCGCCTACTGTTTCTTACAATGACCTTGGCCCCGTTGGGAGATTTGGAATTTTTATCCATCAGCAATGGCCCATACCAGGACACATAACCTGGGCCATTTAGATTCCTTACGCAGGTCGTATTGAAATCTCCAGTAGACACGACCAACATATCTCATTCACAACATAATACTGATATGACTCTGACATGCTCTTCCACTCGTGTAAAGGACTTGTTTTTTTTTTTTTTCTGTCAGCAATGGCCCATGTCAGGACACATTGCCTGGACCCTCAGATTCATAGTGCAGTCTCTGGTTCTCTTGCAATCGTTGCAAGACTCTGAGGCGGGAATAATAACAATACCAGCAAGAACAGGTCTTCACCTATGTAATAGGTGGAGACTAAAAAACTCTTAGGAGTCGGTCTGCCAAATTTCGTCTACTGTCCTGCAGACAGTCACTAGTTTCCATCTACTGCTCCATACAGTGACCTTGGCCCCATTGGGGAGATATGGATTTTTTCCATATTCAACGGCCCATACCTAGACACATAACCTGGACCATTCAGATTTCTCGCACAGTCTCCGGTTCTCCTGGAATCGTCGCAAGACTCTGAGCTCGGAATAATAACTAGAACTCTGTAACTGTCCTGTGGACAGTCACTAGTCTCCATCTACTGTTTCTTACCATGACCTAGACCCCACTGGGGAGCTTTGGAATCTTCTGATAAAACGAAAAGAACTCTTAGGAATCGGTCCGCCAAGATTCATTTCCAGATTACTTGCTTTCATCCCGTTGAAATCTCCATTAGACATGCCCACCTTATCTCGTTCACTCATAATACTGATATGATTTTTTGCCATTGCACATAAAGGATTTGGATTTGTTTTTCTATCCGCAATGGCCCATGCCAGGACACATAACCTGGCCCCTTCAGATTCCTTCTGCAGCCTCCGGTTCTCCTGGCATTGTCGTGACTCTGAGGCCGAAATAATAATAATACAGTAAAGGTCCATTAATCCGAACACGGATAATCCGAAAATCCCAATACTCTGAATTTTTGAAGAAGGCTGACAAGAACTCCGAAAGGAAAAAAATAAATAAATTTAAAAATTCAAACTGGGTGCCAAATGCGCCGAAGTGCCGAGTGGTGCGGTCATGGATCAAGTAATGCATGGATTGGCAACTCCTCGTAAACAACCGACCACTTTTGGATCTGAGAAGAGGAACTGAGTGATGATGACATAATGAAAAGTGTCTTTAACCCAGACAAGCCAAAGGATGAAAAAGACAAGGAGGAGGAAGAAGTACTGTAGAAGTGACAGTGAAAGTTTCATGGAAAGAAGCTTCTGTATGCTCTGATAAACTGGTGCATTTCTTTGAACAAAATCATCATTACAATGGGGCTGAAGTGATCAATTTCCATGTTTTGCGAAACAAGTTCTACATGAAACGTGCGCAGGCTGTCAGGCAGGTTGATATCTGTGACTGGCTGAAGTGCATGAGCAACCAGGCAGGTAAATCCACTGATGACGACCCAAAACCAGCTACCCACACTCCAAAGAAGGCACCTCAAGGACCTCTAGAAAAAGCAGGTAGTCCTGAGCCTATGCTCGAGGATGATGAATGAAAGTGACAATGAAAGTGAAATATACTGTACCGTAGGTTTAAGGAATTTTCCACAGTAATACACATTAAGTTTTGTGCTTTTACAATACGTGCATATTATTGTTAACCCTGGACTTACTCTCTGTAATTGGATTTACCTGTCTACAATTGCTGTTTTCAACACTACGCATTATTGGTGAGTTAAACAACCCATAGCATCTCTTAATTTACCAATTACAGGTCGTGTGTTCAGTAATGCATTATTATGTGTAATACGTAAAGTAATTTTAATATGTGCAATATTGTATTATGAATGAATGAAAAGTGATCCATTAGGTAAAATTTTAGTTTAAACATGAAATTAAGTGTCTTAGGAGTCCCACCCAAAAATCCGAAAATCTGATAATCCGAATGATTCTCAGTCCACTGCCATTCGGATTAATGGACTTTTACTGTACCAGAGAAAACAATAGTCTCCACCAATGTAATCTATCTATCTATCTATATACCTAGGCTGCTTCCCCCAAGGAAAGGGAGGTAGCCGAGACAGGACGACTCACTCTCCATTTACTCATCCATTCAAACACATTCATTCGCATCTTAGCCCCAGGCAAGAGACCAATGTAATAGCGGAGATTAATAATAACAGTAATAATCTACTTCTCCCGTATTTTCTTCTTTCCATCCTTCTTTTCCTCCTGGCTATCATCCTTCGCCACACAGTGCCTCCCTCCACCCGTTATTATTTCATACACCTGGTAGCGTGCTTCATTTTCCTCCCTCCCTTGGCACATCTTTTCTCCGTCGTTCTGTTCGCTTCTTCCTCCTTATTTTCAAACATATTCTCCTTCAGAAGTTTCCCCCTCCCCACAATATTTATTTTCCCTTTTCTCTTCTCGATCCTTTAATTCATCTTCAGTTCATACTACTGTCTCTTTATCTCGCCCTCCTCTTCCTTCCTATGCATATCGTATTCCCTTTCCTCTTGCCTGTTATCCATCTTCATATCCTGACCCTCCCTTTTCTCTCTGATGTCCCTGCTCCTTCTCTCTCTCTCTTCCTCATGCTTCCCAACCCTACCCTGACGGTACAGATACTAAAACTTCCCTCAGCCAAAGCCCATCTCGTTTCTTCCTTCCATAATCCTTCCACTTTCCTTCCTCTCTTCTCTTCTTCCATTACTCTTATCCCTCCACCATCTCGACCATCTAGTGTTCCTTTTTCCTTCTCGTAATAACTCTCCTGCCCATATCTTTGTCATTGCCTGTCTCCTCTTTCTTTTCCACGACTTCTCCATCATATGCAGTTTGCCTCATTCTACTTACAGTCTCCCAACCTCTGTGGGAACACATCAAAGGTTCTTCCCCCAGACTCTCTTCCGTGTAATTAATCTCTTCGTGCGTACAATACTAAATTAACCAGAGTCTTTTTGGTTCTGCGAAACTTCCCCACTACTTCCCCATCCACCTGTGTGTGTGTGTGTGTGTGTGTGTGTGTGTGTGTGTGTGTGTATCTTTCCCCCCCGTTTGGTCTATACGTGTAGAATACATTTCATTTTTTTTGCCCGTCTCTCCATATTATTCCTATTTTCACTTACCTTTCTCTCTCCTTGTCTGCGTTTTTCTGCTTCAATAATACTTTTGTATATCTGTCTCTTTATATGTGTTTCATTGTTTAATTATATCTCTCTCTGTCAGTGTGTACGTTCTCTCTCTCTCTCTCTCTCTCTCTCTCTCTCTCTCTCTCTCTCTCTCTCTCTCTCTCTCTCTCTCAAATTGCACCTATCGAAAAAATCTATAGAAAATTAATAGAAGGGGGCCAAACCTGTCACCAGAGCCCTGAAAAAAACAATGGTTCCCCCTTCACTTGTTTTCCTCTCGGCACATCCTCTCACTCCATCTCCTGGCAGTCTTTCCGTCTTGGTAGGCCATCCCATTTATTTTCTCGAGTTCCATAAAGGGCTCGTGTGTGGCGGCTAAAGTATTGCCGAATTAGAGTTTATGTTTAATTATTTTTCATTCAGTCCATTTAATTATCGAAACATTTCATTTACTCGCTAATGAAGATGAAATGTCTTTTGGTTACAATATATTTTCCTTTTTCCAATTCTTTTTTAGATATTGTGACATCGGAATTCACCTTCTAATTTATTTTCTTATTACCAGAAGTCATTCCCTTAAAGGATTACAGTAAAATAGCTTCTTGTTTACCAAAATAAAGCTAATACTATACTACTCTAGTCAAGGAGCTAAACTGTGATTTGGTTTAATCCAGTTCGTCCTGCTGCCTTCCTGTATCTGAGTCCTTGTGTGTGTGTGTGTGTGTGTGTGTGTGTGTGTGTGTGTGTGTGTGTGTGTGTGTGTGTGTGTGTGTGTGTGTGTGTGTGTGTGTGTGTGTGTGTGTGTGTGTGTGCTTTCCTGTTTGCCATCTATAGATAACACACGTAAAACTTTAATATAATGTACCCGACTACTCTTATACTTTACTGCTCTGAGAGGCCTTTTTTTTTTTTTTTTAACTACATCCCATCAATGATACCTGGGAAGGGAGTGAAGTACGATACCAGTGTTTTCCAATACCTTATTTATAATATAAAAGTATTTGTGACTCTTTGTGCGTGTGTATGTGGTAACTTGCAAGATATCACGGGCAGGTGAGTGGGCTGGGCAAGGTGAGTGGGATGGATGTGGTGGTTGGGTGGACAAGGTAGGTGCGGTTTGTTGGTTGGGTGGTGGGGTGTAGTAGCGGGGTGGGTGGGTAGTGGAAAAACAGGTCCATGTGGTGAATAGGCTCATGGCAGGAAGAGGATCATGTGAGTCCTTTGAGGAAATGAGCCCAAGTTGAAACACATGTCCAGTGGGTAAAAATAAGTCCATGAGAGAAAGAGGTCTATGAGAAAAAGGTGGTCTGTATATGGATTTGCTATTGTCCATAGGGGAATAAATTGATTCGTGAGGGAAATAGGTCCATGGAGAAGACAGGTCCAGTTGAGGTATTAGATCCATAGTGGAAACAGGTCCAAGGGGAATATTATAAGTCTACGGAGGGAAAGTATGGCAATGGGTAAAACAGATTCACAGCAGAAAACAGGTGCATGAGGGATAATAGGTTCACAGGGAAAATAGGTTCATGGAGAAAGTAGATCCATCAGGGAAAATAGTTCCATGTGAAAAACAGGCCCTTGAGGAGATATAGGTCCATTAGAAAATATGTCCATGAGGCATATAGGCCTATGTGGACTAGAGACGCTATAGAAAGAGAGACTGAACAGTTGCTATGGTGGTGCAGCGAATGTATGTTTGCTGGACATCACTCAAATACATATAAAGATCAGTGACCACTGCTATATAACACAAGGCCACTTTACTGCTTTTCATGTGTTGTGGCGCATTTTTTAACATCTGTTATGAGATGTCTGCACAAATGGTGCTTTCTTAATAAGTAAAGCTGTATTAAAATGAGATATTCCTCTATGTATCAGCTAGGCTAATTTCGGAGCATACAAAGATCAGGGGCGAGTTGCCATGTGATGCTAGATCGATTAACACCAGCAGTTTTTACTTATCTTGCCAGCTGTTTTTAAGTTTGATAATTTTGGTTGAATTTAAAGACTGTTGTTCTTCTTGATAATTATCCATAATAGTGATAAACTGGTTTCGATCGGGATATTATTTAAGGTTACTTTCCAATAGGGATGTGGGCCAAATACATGTAAAATAAATAAAACTTGCCTAGCAAAGCCGACGACATTCACTTGCACACCAGCTTGTTCTCTTCACCTTAATATCCCATAATTTCCTTCTTGGTGGATCACAATAGAGACGGAAAAGTCGCATAGAAGGTCGTGAGTGTTACTGCACCCAAATGCAGCACAACCAACCACTGATAAGGACAAAACAGCACCAGGAAAAGAACACAACAACCCCCCCCCCCCGCAGTATGCTGCTACAAGTAGTCTGGTGTGTCAGCATTATAATTCGGCAATTACCTTGGTGTTTACGTGTATTTTGAAGTAAAATCTATCTGTTGGGATGAAGACTAAAACGAAAATCTTCAGCAGTTCAAATTAACAAACTATACTACAGTTAATGTGCCATTTTATTAATCAACCAAACATGTATCACAGCAGGTGATGAGATGTATTTTTAGACGAATCTGCAGTCACCCAGCACCAGGGCTATGAAGCATTTGCACAAAAATGGCGCCATGTCGGCCGACAAATCAGCAAGCAGCAGGAAATATTGGCTGTCCAGTCTCTCTTTCTATAGGGTCTGAAATGTGGACAGTACAGTAGGTCCAAGAGGGGATATACGTCCATGAAGGAAATGTTGACACTGCGGGAAAAGGCCCCTGTGGGATAATAGGTGGGTGTGGGTTGACAGGTAGAAGGTGTGGCAGGAGACGAGTTTTATGTGCTAATAATTCGTTAAGGAGAAGTAACTGGGCTGAGCTTGTGTCATCAATTGATTTATGCAGCACTACCAGGGGTACCTGGCATGCCTGGATAAAACCCTATAATTGTGCATACCAGCATTGCCTGGGACCCTGGACGGCCAAGCCCCATTTAGAAGACCCATAGGATCTCATTTACCCTATTAACCTTTTTCCTCTTTTAGCCCATTTCCTCAGGGATATACTCCCCACGGACCTATTCCTAACATGGACCTATTTTCCCACTACCAATCCACTCACTCAACCCTGTCCACTTCACCAATCCGTCCAGCCATCCGACCCTTTGTAGCTGTGAAGATTGTAGAAGCAATAAAACTCTACGGTAATTGGCTAACATGTTTCCACATTTTGATTATTTCAAATTAATTCTAATCTCGCCCAACAGAGGCGCCACTTTAGCAACTATAATGTACGTATGTAAATTTAGTGTATAAAAGTTGCACCTGTTACAGCTGTTAATAGAGTTATATATCCATCCCCATCAATCTCCATAGAAGACAGACAGGCAGTCAGACATTCCCTTTTATATATGCGGATAATCGTTAATCCACTTAATAATCATTTGCACTGTCGTTGTGCTTCATCTCTTACCCAGTTATCATCACTGCTAACCTGTCTACAGCTACTCTATTGCTCTAGGTGCGGTATTGTACTCTCTCTCTCTCTCTCTCTCTCTCTCTCTCTCTCTCTCTCTCTCTCTCTCTCTCTCTCTCCTCCTGGCAGTAAAACTAAACAACAAGTTGCTGTAATATTTTTCGACCCCACACCCATTTTTCCCTACCCATCTTGTGAAACGACCCAGATTTTTTTTTTTCTTGCGACTTTTTCATACTCCACATTTTCTTTCTCGGGTATCCATCCACGTGTCACACTCTTTTAATTTGCTCTCTCTCTCTCTCTCTCTCTCTCTCTCTCTCTCTCTCTCTCTCGTGTGCGTGTGAGGGGGGGGTAACGTGTGTAGTGCCAGCAGTGGCGGGACAGTGTCGTCGCCTGGCACTTTACATTCAGGTGGCGTGTTGTGAGGCAAACTGGGGCCAACAATGAACAATGGCCAATCTTCATGTTATGTCACTTTCCCTCTGCTTCCTCTGTGTCATGAAGAAGCGGCAGTCCAGAATTTGTCTGTATGGCTCTGGATGCATGAGGGGAAGAAAGGAATAAAGGTGGGTCTTTGCAAGTCCTGTCCCGTATTGTAAAAGGAGTTTGCTTTGCAGTATATATATATATATATATATATATATATATATATATATATATATATATATATATATATATATATATATATATGAGAGAGAGAGAGAGAGAGAGAGAGAGAGAGAGAGAGAGAGAGAGAGAGAGGTTGCTACCAGATGAAGCAACAACACAGATGCCATCTTTCTATTGCAAGGTATATAATGATGTCTAAAATTAGTTATAAGCATGTACGCTTGAAAGAGTGAAACTTGTTAGAGTGGGCAAGCAAGCTTATATTGTTTTTCTTTTCCCTGAGGGAGTGTACCATCCCAGCTGCTGATAGTAATGCACACTTTGAAACCATCTGTCATAGATCAAAATGTTTATGCTGTCAGTTTACTTGTTATCGACCCTCATGCCAAAGTATGGTGGGTCACACATTTCAAAATTCTTGTGTGTTAAATTTGGATCTTCTTACCTCATTTCAACAGCATGGTGGCGAATCTTGACAAAACCCACATACATATTGCCTGTTATTTTCCTTATTCTTTCAAACGATAAGTGGTGGTCTAGCGCAGTTTTCATAATTTCTAAGATAACCTCGTTTCAGTGGTCAATCTGGTGCTCTTTGGCCTTTGTCAGCAGTATGTCGGTGAATTTTTTGAAAGTATATTTAAGTTCTATATAATACTTGTCTTTGGTCATGTGCAGAGGTTGAAGAAGGAGAGACTGACGAGGATAGTGTATGTGAGTGAGGTGCAGGGAGGGAGAGGGAGGGGGAGGTCAAGGATGAGATGGAGGGATGGAATGGAGAGGTATATGAGAGAGGGGGTATAAGCTTGGAGCAAGGCAGTGAAATGGCGGGGGACAGGGCGACATGGAAGCAATTTGACTGTGGCCACCCTTCACGGGACTAAGGCATCTGGCAATAGATGGATAGATAGACAGAGTAATTCATGACCAATGTGTGTGTGTGTGTGTGTGTGTGTGTGTGTTATAAAATTTCCATTAGCTGAAGAAAGTCCTTTGTTGATAAAAAAAATAAAAAAATAAATAAATAAACAGCTTAACTGACCCCGTATAAAGGGTCGACACATCACCTGAATATCTTACCTGCCTAATTACTTTTATCCAGCAAGCTCCCAAGCAACCCTCCTTTTTTTTTTTTTTTATTCCTGTCACCTCCTCTCTATTGAACGCACTGTGTCCAGACATGTCGAACTGACCGAACAAATTACAAAGGATTTTTATTCGCTTTTTCTACATTGAGTCAGATGCCTTTAAGCATCGTGTCTTTGATGTCTTTGTCTACTATCAAACAAGCTTAGAAAATGAATTATAAAACTGACAGGAGAGGTATTACAGGGTGAGAGAGGGAGATAGGGGTTGCAGTGAGTAAATTGGGAGGATGGTGTCAGAAAAGTCTGAGATAAGGAAGAGAAAAAAGAAGTAGGCAAATGAGAATGAAAATTTACATACTCCAAGATCTGTGACCATGTCTACTCTAGATTACTTTATCTGGAATTATAAACATTAAGTGGAATTATTGATACATCTTAAACACATACCATTAATAAAGCAAGGAAATGGGACGCTGTAATCATCCAGGAATTCAAGAGGTTATCAGCATTAGATTTTACTGTAAGTAGTTCGGCGCTGAGCAGAAAAATGCATCATGACGAGAAAGATAGAAAACATAAAGCCCGTTGATTGGCAAGGATCAGAATAATCAGCTTTTATTTTCCCATCCGACCAATGTGATAGATAAACGTTACATGATGTCTGGCGATAAGTTTACAGATAGAGAGTAAAAACACTAGATGCAACATACATTTTATCACATACAGATAACTGGAAATTCTTGATGGATATCACTGTTCTCACATACGCAGTATAAGGAATGATGAGAAACAGAGAGAGAGAGAGAGAGAGAGAGAGCTCACTTGTAACTGCCAAGGATGCTACTCAACAATTTCCAAATAAGGAGTCATAAACCATTCTTTAAAGAGTGGATCAGACACAAGACTGTTCATTACATCTGAGTAGTCAGTTTCCACGCATTTTCCTTCACCACACTCCCTCACCGTAAGTACCCTGTGGTCATGTGGAAGGACGTTAAATGCTGTGAAGAACATTAAAAATGATGGTGCAGCGGCTGAAGAGGAGTAGGTAGAATAATGGTAGGTAAAGTATAAGACTGCGGGGGTTTGGCAAGCCTCAAAAGGGAAAAAAAGGCAGGACAGGATCAGGCAGGGGGATCAGTGTAATGCAAGGCAAACTACAGTAGAAGAGGGCGGGGCAGGGAAAGTAAAGTGAGGCTGAGCAGCTCCCGGCAACTTACATTTTACTGCCAAGGAGCACCAAGAGATCCAGCTGTTTAATCTTTATAAATATGTTCTTCCACTATCCCTGAGCACCAGACCTGGTATCGCTACATCACTGCATAGTTACGCCTCTTACTTTCCCAACACTGTGCTTATTACCTCTTTCGTACTCTATTGCTTCTTATTCATCTGGACTTTTACTACTTATTCACATCCTGCAAGCTTTTCTTCTTCTTCTTCAAGTTCTCTAATAACTTTTATGCCTTAGTCTCAGTGTTCCTTCCTCCAACTTTTGACAATTTTTTCCTGTCACATTTCCGTACTACTCTCTGTTCTTTGTCCCTAACCGTTTTTATTTTTTTTCTTATGTCTCACCTACCAGCACTTTATTTTATCCTAAGCCTCTTAATTACTCCTTTATTGCCTTTCTCTTTGCCTTCACAGGTTCCTTTACTCCATCACTTTAATATGCTGTGCTATTTACTCCCTTTAATCTCAAAATACCAGTCCTACACTGACTTTGTTACACAGCGCACAACACAGGCAAAACTAGGTTATACCATACGCCTCATCTTACAGCACACTTGCCACACCACACCTGCCATTACTGTGCCATCTCTAATACCAGTCTATCTTTTATTTCATCACTCATTAATGTTATAACTCTATACTATAACTCTGTGCCAATGAAATTATACCTTTTCTATGCACCCGGTCCCCACAGTACACCATTCAGCATCACCTCTAATACCAGTTCACCTGTTACTCCACGACCAATATACCAGCCCATTTCTCGCACAGTTACGGCAAGACAAGTAAACCAATACTTCACTTCCTTAAGTTATGTTTCAGTTGACCTCACCATTCCTTCCATTCCAGTATATCCTTAGTTCCTTCATTCCAGTACCGTATTTATACTTTTGATTCCCGCTGTTTGTATCATTTTCCCAAGAGTTTGCTTCAAGCTATCGTTTATTGAAAGGGATTTATATTTTGAAGGGTAGGCTGCTATATCGTCTTCCTTAATTCAGTTCAGACCAGCCACTCAGCCCCATTTATCACGTATCACCTTAACTCATTACTCCATTATCGTAGCCATTGCCACATAAGTAACTTAACCCTTTGTTCCACTAGCATCACCATTACGTCATTAAGACTAAGCAATATTCTTAGCTCCTTCTACTCTCTCTCTCTCTCTCTTTACTCACAGGCTTTTTCAGGCTACTGTCCTTTCCCTCTACCGCTGATCTCTTTTTCTTCCACTACGTCACAGCCTCACCACAGCGCCTAGGGATGGTGTAATGTGTGTATGGTGGTGTTGAACCTCCATTATTACTTTCTTTTTTCTCTTTCCACTTCGTTTTTATCTGTGAGTTTCCTTGATCATCTCTTCTTTCACCAATCCTCTTTTTTTTCCTTTTTTCATTACCCTTCTTTCTTTTCTTTCCATTTTCGTTCCCTTTCCTCTCTTCTCTCGAATTACCTTTTCTCTATATTTTTTCCTTGTCGCTTTCCATTCCTATTGTCTGTTTGCAGCTTCTTCATCATCTCCTCTCTTCAGCTTCCTTGTTTCCTTTCTCTAAAATCCTTCTCCATTTTTTCGACTTCATTTTCTTTCCCTCGTATCTCCCTTTTCCTCTCTCCTTATTATTATTTTTTTCAGTTAATCTCTTCCTCTTTCTTCATCAGTCCATTCTTGTATATATTACCCAAGCCCTTGCTGTGCTTCTCTCTCATCCTTCTTACTCATTTCATCTTCCAGTCTGAGAGACTGGCGGTATAGTTCACTTCCATCACAGCATTTTCACGCCACCACTCCCCCCCCCCCTCTCTCTCTTTCTCTTAGCTTGTGGATCCATAAGTATACAGTACATCTTCTTTTCTCGTGTCTCCATTTCCCTTATATTCCTTACCTCATTCCTTCCTTATCCCTCCTATCTTATCTATACTCCTCCTTTCTTCTCTCTTTTTCACTATGCCTTCTCTGTCTCCTTTTACGTAACTACGCCTTCGTTTCCCTCTTCCTCTTTCCTAACTTAATCTCTTTTCTCTCTTCATCCATTCGTATGTTTCATGTACTCACTTTTCTTATATTTCTTTTCTTCTTTCCATTTTTCAGTCCCTGTCAGCCAATGGAGAACTTATTGGTTATGGGCAGTGGCCAAGGTGAACTGAAAGTTTATATCTTCTAATAAATTTACACACACACACACACACACACACACACACACATACGACTAAAAAAATACCATTCTACTACCGCTCATCGCTTTTCTTTTTCATTTAGCACGAACCCTCTAACAATCTTCGCGTGTGTTATGCGGTTATGCGGGAATGGAGTTTGAACAGATAGAAAAGAAAGAGGACTGCATACTTAAGTAGCTAACCACGATGTGTTGGGTCACAAAAATTGCAGGACCGCTATTGCAACTGTAAATATTAATGTCTCAACCATCATGGAAAAAAAAAAAAAAATCCAGCATCATATATTCGATTCCTCGGTATGTAATCGTACAAGTTAAATATCAGGGAATAACGCACGTCTAAAAAAAATAATTGTTTGATGTTAAGAATACTTTTAAAGCTTGATCCTATGTTTATCACTTATTATCCCTTCATCCAAGGCCAACAATATCCACAAAAATCCTGAACAGTCTCTAAGTCGTGGGCAGTCAGTCTAAGTGTTAACTCAACCCAACCCCTTCTGTTGTAATTTAGAAAGCTAATCTGACCCAAGCCAACCCAACCCAACCCTATCTAACCTAACTCAGCCAACTAACCAAAACAGCCTAATCACACTGCTATGTCGAAAGATTGAGTTTCCTCCGTCAGTAAAAAATTATCAAGTTTCACATTATATATTATCGAAACTTTCCTTTCTGGATAGATTTAGTTTGACTCCATGAAGCTCTACAGCTTCTTCCATCACAAACTTTCCCTCGATAAGATCTTATATAAGCCATTCACAATAATTTCCAGAGCATCCCCCGCTTATTACCATGGAAATTTCCCCTACCTCTCTCACTGCTATTAATTGCATTGTATTTTTCGCTAATTTAATTTTTGCATTAACATCGCCACCTGCTTCCATCACCAAATATCAGCAATACACCGACCAGATTTCGACTTTATCCACTACAAGTTAAAATTCCAAAACATTTTCACTTCTGTACACTATCTCCAGTTGAAATTACATCACTTAACAGCTACACCAGTTAAATTCGTCACTTGTCTTTCGTAACAAAAGCTCCTACAACACCCCGCTGTTTTCCCACACCCACCTCGGCCTCTGCAAACAGTCAACCACAGCTACTGATCGATGCTGCCCTCCTTCCCCTGTTCTCTCTCATTAGCTGGACCATTAAACTCTGGGTCGAAAAATAATCTATCCCACTTCAGATTTTTTTCGATGAGCGTGCTGGATCAATGGACGGGCTTGAGGAGAGAAAGTTTTGTTTGTTTTTTTGATACTCGTGGAAAAACAGTGAATTAAGTCTGCTGCATTGTAGGATGTTACCAAAGTCTGTCGTATGTATGTGTTAGTTTGGTTATCTTTAAAACAGAGGTGTAAAATAGCTGATGGAGTTGCGCTCTTGTGCTCTTTCATAATCAGGTGTAAATGTTTTTAGAATTTGGAATTTGGCAAAAAAAAAGATAAAGGTAGCAGAGTTTTATTTAAGTACTATTTTAGCTCTTAACTTTAATTAATTTACTACTGCTTATGGAAATGCTAAAGAAGGCATGCAAACCTGATCTAGAGGTATAAGTCACCTCTGTATCATTTTCGTCATATTGTGTGACTGCTTTAGATTAGAGTACCTGGTGTGAAGTTACTGTTTCATCATGTCCTAGGGCAACAGAAAACTGCTGTATATGGCCACAGCTACACTCTCCTTACCCAGAGCCTGTACTGTTTATTTTTTTCTACTTTTGCCGCACGCACAGGGACTGCCGAATATACTGTTTGCCCAAAACTGTGCCGCTCACTTACCCACTTTCTTCCTCAGTCACTGAGTTATTTTACCTTTTTGAAAAACAGGGTCCAGATCTTATGGATGGAGGGGGAGGGGGTCAATAGAGTGAAATTTCGCAGCGGAAGACCTTCACCCGGGCCAGATTTAAGGCAAGGTGGGACCCCAAGGGGGAAGAGGATGGGGGATCCTGGCTAAAACCATTATGTATGATTATAGTTTTTAACTTAGGAACATGAAATTTTGCTTAATGATACGAGTATCCGTTCATTCCTGCCCTGTTTTAAGTCGGGCGGTCCATGCGTGTCTCTGCCAACGCAGCTATTCAAGCTCATAGTTTTTTACCTAAAATCACCAAATTTTGCACAGTAGTTGATGTTTACTCCTGCCAGATTAGGGGCAGAATGAGATCCTTTCGGGTGGACAACGCCATAGCATCTTTTTTTTTTTTTTTTCCCTGGAGGACAAAATTTTACACAATGATAAGCTTTCATCTGGACAAGACTTTAGGTAGACTGGGACATCTGGGGTTAGACCCTTTTCCGTAAAAAAAATATTTCTTTCCCCTTAAGGTATTGCAGGGTGGGTGCCACTGTCAAAGGAATCCTTTGTCATATTACTCTAATACTTAAAGAAATGTGTAAAAGAACAATATGTTCAATGATACTGGGATAGATGTGTGGTCAAACCAAGTCTCTTCCGGCAAGATGGCATCCATGAATGCAACAAACAATAACTGATTGGAGTAAACTATTGAATGCAGTAGTGTACAAAATTCACCAAGACTTGAGGTGACACTAAGACTTCTCCTCATCCTCCCCAAAGCCAATAATGATCCAGCACGCAGATACCCAGATCTCCTCAGTATACAGTCTACAGGTTGCCAAAGGACGAAGGTCTGCGCTGTTCAGATGAAAAGACTAAGTTAACGAGTTTCAAAGTGGTTTTAGAGTGGTAGCCAACCCTCACGCCACAAACACCCAATACACGTCACGCTCTCTCTCTCTCTCTCAGATATTTTTTTTCCTATACTGGAATTAGCATTTATAACAGTACATGAAATTTTTTGTGAAAATCTGTAAATTGTTATAAAATCTTTTAACCCCTGCATATCGATTCGCTACTCATGTCAAGTACTCAGACCTATTCATGTGATGTTTTTTTCTTTCAGCCTGCTTTTCTAATATAGCTGTTAGTTATATACATATTATGCAAGTTTATTTTTTGGTCTTACCATATCTTTCTCTGGATTCAGTTGAACCTGTGCACAAGGGAGAAATGAACACATATCCAACGGCAGACCTCACTCCTGCCACCCCAATCCATTAATCCCCTAACATCTCTCTTTCTCTTTCTCTCTCTCTCTCTCTCTCTCTCTCTCTCTCTCTCTCTCATTTTTTTTTGCCTGTATTATGCAACATCTCTCCTCTTTGTTTCTCTCTTTTAGTTTTTTTTTTTTATTTACCTGTGGTGTGTCAACACCTCTCCCTGTGTCGTAATACGCACCCACTCTCCAATCCTTTCACCTCAGCCAAGATCAACTTTCGCTGTACAAAACGCAGAGAGAAGTTCATACCGTTTTACATAAGAAATACCCATAATTCTAACCCCCTCATCTTCCTTTGAGTATTATGATTTACTTAGTTATTTTTTGTCCCTTCAATTACTCATTAAAGCTTCGACATGCGCCTCAGAAGAGTTTCTCGCCCCTTTTGTCGAAATAAACTCTGGGTTACTTATTTTTAAATATTCGGTCGGTCATACGCCAAGTGCTTCATATACCTGACCAGTTAAAATATTCAATGTATAGAAAATATAATAAAAAGTCATCAGCAAGTCCTCGAATTTTTATGCAGGAGAAAGGAGTCCTTAAAGTTGAACCACTCATTCCAAGAGAAAATCCAGTGAGGATGGCCCCATCAGACCAGCTATTTCAGATTGTTCAGAACAAACGGAAATCTAAATAAACGCCAAAGAAAATGCCCACAATTCCTATGACGAAGTAGTACAAACAGTCAGACTGTATCAAAACAAATTAAGGAAAACGCTGGAAAAGATATTAAAGGAGACAAACTTCACCAGGATATAAAATTCAGTGTAAATGAAAGAACCACACTGGTGATGAGTGACTTTATCCTAAGAGACGAAGGTTCTTTTTTTTGCCTGAAATAACAAAGGGAAGAAAAAAATAGTGATGACTGTACCTGAGAATCAGACATACATAATCGTCAAAGATATCGAAAGTATACCATTCAGCAGTGAAACATGTTTTGTTGTGTATGTAGAAATGATCCCCAAAACGGAGGAAATGTTGCCACCAACGAAATCAGAAAAAATAAAATAAAAATAAGTATATATATATATATATATATATATATATATATATATATATATATATATATATATATATATATATATATATATATATATATATATATATATATATATATATATATATATATATATATATATATATATATATATAAAGCAAAACTAAATGGAGTAAATGTGTAATAAATGGTATACTACCTAAATTACGTTCCAACATTTGTTATAAAAATATATTATTAACTAATGGAGCTCTTAAAGAAATGTGTAAAAGAAAATTATGTTCAATGATACTGGGATAGATGTGTGGTCAAACCAAGTCTCTTCCGGCAAGATTGCATCCATGAATGCAACAAACAATAACTGATTGGAGTAAACTATTGAATGCAGTAGTGTACAAAATTCACCAAACCTTGAGGTGACACTAATCCTTCACCTCATCCTCCACAAAGCCAATAATGATCCAGCACGCAGTACCCAGATCCCCTAAGTATACAGTCTAGAGGTTGCCAAAGGACGAAGGTCTGCGCTGTTCAGATGAAAAGACTAAGTTAACGAGTTTCAAAGTGGTTTTAGAGTGGTAGACAACCCTCACGCCACAAACACCCAATACACGTCATGCTCTCTCTCTCTCTCTCTCTCTCTCTCTCTCTCTCTCTCTCTCTCTCTCTCCCCCTCTCTCTGAGATATTTTTTTCCTCTCTTGCAATTAGCATTTATAATAGTACATGAAATTTTTTGAGAAAATCTGTAAAGTGTTGTAAAATATTTTAACCCCTGCATATCGATTCGCTACTCATGTCAAGTACTCAGACCTATTCATGTGATGTTTTTTTTCTTTCAGTCTCTTTTCTTATAATGTTGTACCCCTACATATATTATATGCAAGTTTATATTTTGATCACACGATATCTTTTTCTGGATTCAGTTGAACCTGTGCAAAAGGGAGAAATAAACATTTATCCAACGGCAGACCTCACTCCCGCCACCCCAATCCCCTAACATCTCTGTCTCTCTCTTTCTCTCTCTCTCTCTCTCTTTTTTTTTTTTTTACCTATATTATGCAACATCTCTCCTCTTTGTTTCTCTCTTTTAGTTTTTTTTATTTTTTTTATTTACCTGTGGTGTCTCAACACCTCTCCCTGTGTCGTAATACGCACCCACTCTCCAATCCATTCACCTCAGCCAAGATCATCTCTCGCTGTACAAAACGCAGAGAGAAGTTCATACCGTTTTACATAAGATAAGAAATACCTAAAATTCTAACCCTCTCATCTTCCTTTGAGTATTGTGGTTTACTTAGTTATTTTTTGTCCCTTCAATTACTCATTAAAGCTTCGACATGCGTCCCAGAAGAGTTTCTCGCCCCTTTTGTCGAAATAAACTCTGGGTTACTGGTTTTTAAATATTCGGTCGGTCATACTCCAAGTGCTTCATACACCTGACCTTTTAAAATGTTCAGTGTATAGAAAATGTAATAAAGAGTCATCAGCAAGTCCTCGAAGTTTTAAGCAGGAGAAAGGAGTCCTTAACGCTGAACCACTCATTCCAAAAGAAAATCCAGTGAGGATGGCCCCAGCAGACCAGCTATTTCAGATTGTTCAGAATAAACGGAAATCTAAATAAACGCCTGAGACAATGCCCAGAATTCCTATGACGAAGTACAAACAGTCAGACTGCATCAAAGCAAATTCAGGAAAACGCTGTAAAAGATATTAAAGCAGACAAACTTCACCAGGATATAAAATTCAGTGGAAAGAAAAGAACCACACTGGTGATGACTGACTTTATCCTAAGAGATGAAGGTTCTGCTTTTGCCTCAAATAACAAAGGGAAAAAAAAAAATAGTGATGACTGTACCTGAGAATCAGACATACATAATCGCTAAAGATATCGAAAGTATACCATTCACCAGAGAAACATGTTTTGTTGTGTATGTAGTAATGATGCCCAAAACGGAGGAAATGTTGCCAAAAACGAAATCAGAAAAAATAAAATAAAAATAAATAAAATCTATAAATATATATATATATATATATATATATATATATATATATATATATATATATATATATATATATATATATATAAATTAAAGCAAAACTAAATGGAGTAAATGTGTAGTAAATGGTATACTACAAAAATTACGTTCCAACCCTTGTTATAAAAATATATTATAAACTAATGGAGCTCTTAAAGAAATGTGTAAAAGAACATTATGTTCAATGATACTGGGATAGATGTGTGGTCAAACCAAGTCTCTTCCGGCAAGATGGCATCCATGAATGCAACAAACAATAACTCATTGGAGTAAACTATTGAATGCAGTAGTGTACAAAATTCACCAAGACTTGAGGTGACACTAATGCTTCTCCTCATCCTCCCCAAAGCCAATAATGATCCAGCACGCAGATACCCAGATCTCCTCAGTATACAGTCTACAGGTTGCCAAAGGACGAAGGTCTGCGCTGTTCAGATGAAAAGACTAAGTTAATGAGTTTCAAAGTGGTTTTAGAGTGGTAGCCAACCCTCACGCCACAAACACCCAATACACGTTATGCTCTCTCTCTCTCTCTCTCTCTCTCTCTCTCTCTCTCTCTCTCTCTCAGATATTTTTTTTTTCCTATACTGCAATTAGCATTTATAACAGTACATAAAATTTTTTGTGAAAATCTGTAAATTGTTATAAAATCTTTTAACCCCTGCATATCGATTCGCTACTCATGTCAAGTACTCAGAATTATACATGTGATGTTTTTTTCTTTCAGGCTGCTTTTCTAATATAGCTGTTAGTTATATACATATTATGCAAGTTTATTTTTTGGTCTTACCATATCTTTCTCTGGATTCAGTTGAACCTGTGCACAAGGGAGAAATGAACACATATCCAACGGCAGACCTCACTCCTGCCACCCCAATCCATTAATCCCCTAACATCTCTCTTTCTCTTTCTCTCTCTCTCTCTCTCTCTCTCTCTCTCTCTCTCTCTCTCTCAACTCATTTTTTTTTTTGCCTGTATTATGCAACATCTCTCCTCTTTGTTTCTCTCTTTTAGTTTTTTTTTTATTTACCTGTGGTGTGTCAACACCTCTCCCTGTGTCGTAATACGCACCCACTCTCCAATCCTTTCACCTCAGCCAAGATCAACTTTCGCTGTACAAAACGCAGAGAGAAGTTCATACCGTTTTACATAAGAAATACCCATAATTCTAACCCCCTCATCTTCCTTTGAGTATTATGATTTACTTAGTTATTTTTTGTCCCTTCAATTACTCATTAAAGCTTCGACATGCGCCTCAGAAGAGTTTCTCGCCCCTTTTGTCGAAATAAACTCTGGATTACTTATTTTTAAATATTCGGTCGGTCATACGCCAAGTGCTTCATATACCTGACCAGTTAAAATATTCAATGTATAGAAAATATAATAAAAAGTCATCAGCAAGTCCTCGAATTTTTATGCAGGAGAAAGGAGTCCTTAAAGTTGAACCACTCATTCCAAGAGAAAATCCAGTGAGGATGGCCCCATCAGACCAGCTATTTCAGATTGTTCAGAACAAACGGAAATCTAAATAAACGCCTGAGAAAATGCCCACAATTCCTATGACGAAGTAGTACAAACAGTCAGACTGTATCAAAACAAATTAAGGAAAACGCTGGAAAAGATA
Source organism: Coenobita brevimanus (assembly GCF_032717465.1). Classification (NCBI taxonomy): domain Eukaryota; kingdom Metazoa; phylum Arthropoda; class Malacostraca; order Decapoda; family Coenobitidae; genus Coenobita; species Coenobita brevimanus. Next base: position 16,512,181 of record NC_136959.1, read on the forward strand.
TTAAAGGAGACAAACTTCACCAGGATATAAAATTCAGTGTAAATGAAAGAACCACACTGGTGATGAGTGACTTTATCCTAAGAGACGAAGGTTCTTTTTTTTGCCTGAAATAACAAAGGGAAGAAAAAAATAGTGATGACTGTACCTGAGAATCAGACATACATAATCGTCAAAGATATCGAAAGTATACCATTCAGCAGTGAAACATGTTTTGTTGTGTATGTAGAAATGATCCCCAAAACGGAGGAAATGTTGCCACCAACGAAATCAGAAAAAATAAAATAAAAATAAATATATATATACATATATATATATATATATATATATATATATATATCTATATATATCTATATCTATTTATATATATATATCTATATATATATATATATATATATATATATATATATATATATATATATATATATAAAGCAAAACTAAATGGAGTAAATGTGTAATAAATGGTATACTACCTAAATTACGTTCCAACATTTGTTGTAAAACTATATTATAAACTAATGGAGATCTTAAAGAAATGTGTAAAAGAACATTATGTTCAATGATACTGGGATAGATGTGTGGGCAAACCAAGTCTCTTCCGGCAAGATTGCATCCATGAATGCAACAAACAATAACTGAAAGGAGTAAATTATTGAATGCAGTAGTGTACAAAATTCAACAAGACTTGAGGTGACACTAATCCTTCACCTCATCCTCCACAAAGCCAATAATGATCCAGCACGCAGTACCCAGATCCCCTAAGTATACAGTCTAGAGGTTGCCAAAGGACGAAGGTCTGCGCTGTTCAGATGAAAAGACTAAGTTAACGAGTTTCAAAGTGGTTTTAGAGTGGTAGACAACCCTCACGCCACAAACACCCAATACACGTCATGCTCTCTCTCTCTCTCTCTCTCTCTCTCTCTCTCTCTCCCTCTCTCTGAGATATTTTTTTCCTCTCTTGCAATTAGCATTTATAATAGTACATGAAATTTTTTGAGAAAATCTGTAAAGTGTTGTAAAATATTTTAACCCCTGCATATCGATTCGCTACTCATGTCAAGTACTCAGACCTATTCATGTGATGTTTTTTTTCTTTCAGTCTCTTTTCTTATAATGTTGTACCCCTACATATATTATATGCAAGTTTATATTTTGATCACACGATATCTTTTTCTGGATTCAGTTGAACCTGTGCAAAAGGGAGAAATAAACATTTATCCAACGGCAGACCTCACTCCCGCCACCCCAATCCCCTAACATCTCTGTCTCTCTCTTTCTCTCTCTCTCTCTCTCTTTTTTTTTTTTTTACCTATATTATGCAACATCTCTCCTCTTTGTTTCTCTCTTTTAGTTTTTTTTATTTTTTTTATTTACCTGTGGTGTCTCAACACCTCTCCCTGTGTCGTAATACGCACCCACTCTCCAATCCATTCACCTCAGCCAAGATCATCTCTCGCTGTACAAAACGCAGAGAGAAGTTCATACCGTTTTACATAAGATAAGAAATACCTAAAATTCTAACCCTCTCATCTTCCTTTGAGTATTGTGGTTTACTTAGTTATTTTTTGTCCCTTCAATTACTCATTAAAGCTTCGACATGCGTCCCAGAAGAGTTTCTCGCCCCTTTTGTCGAAATAAACTCTGGGTTACTGGTTTTTAAATATTCGGTCGGTCATACGCCAAGTGCTTCATACACCTGACCTTTAAAATATTCAGTGTATAGAAAATGTAATAAAGAGTCATCAGCAAGTCCTCGAAGTTTTAAGCAGGAGAAAGGAGTCCTTAACGCTGAACCACTCATTCCAAAAGAAAATCCAGTGAGGATGGCCCCAGCAGACCAGCTATTTCAGATTGTTCAGAATAAACGGAAATCTAAATAAACGCCTGAGACAATGCCCAGAATTCCTATGACGAAGTACAAACAGTCAGACTGCATCAAAGCAAATTCAGGAAAACGCTGTAAAAGATGTTAAAACAGACAAACTTCACCAGGATATAAAATTCAGTGCAAAGGAAAGAACCACACTGGTGGAGAGTGACTTTATCCTAAGAGATGAAGGTTCTGCTTTTGCCTCAAATAACAAAGGGAAAAAAAAAAATAGTGATGACTGTACCTGAGAATCAGACATACATAATCGCCAAAGATATCGAAAGTATATCATTCACCAGAGAAACATGCTTTGTTGTGTATGTAGGAATGATGCCCAAAACGGAGGAAATGTTGCCATAAACGAAATCTGAAAAAATAAAATAAAAATTAATAAAATTATAATATATATATATATATATATATATATATATATATATATATATATATATATATATATATATATATATTTATATATATAAATTAAAGCAAAACTAAATGGAGTAAATGTGTAGCAAATGGTATACTACATAAATTACGTACCAACCCTTGTTATAAAAATATATTATAAACTAATGGAGCTCTTAAAGAAATGTGTAAAAGAACATTTTGTTCAATGATACTGGGATAGATGTGTGGTCAAACCAAGTCTCTTCCGGCAAGATGGCATCCATGAATGCAACAAACAATAACTGATTGGAGTAAACTATTGAATGCAGTAGTGTACAAAATTCACCAAGACTTGAGGTGACACTAATGCTTCACCTCATCCTCCCCAAAGCCAATAATGATCCAGCACGCAGATACCCAGATCTCCTCAGTATACAGTCTACAGGTTGCCAAAGGACGAAGGTCTGCGCTGTTCAGATGAAAAGACTAAGTTAACGAGTTTCAAAGTGGTTTTAGAGTGGTAGCCAACCCTCACGCCACAAACACCCAATACACGTCATGCTCTCTCTCTCTCTCTCTCTCTCTCTCTCTCTCTCAGATATTTTTTTTCCTATACTGCAATTAGCATTTATAACAGTACATGAAATTTTTTGTGAAAATCTGTAAATTGTTATAAAATCTTTTAATATCTGCATATCGATTCGCTACTCATGTCAAGTACTCAGACCTATTCATGTGATGTTTTTTTCTTTCAGCCTGCTTTTCTAATATAGCTGTTAGTTATATACATATTATGCAAGTTTATTTTTTGGTCTTACGATATCTTTTTCTGGATTCAGTTGAACCTGTGCACAGGGGAGAAATGAACACTTATCCAACGGCAGACCTCACTCCTGCCACCCCAATCCACTAATCCCCTAACATCTCTCTTTCTCTCTCTCTCTCTCTCTCTCTCTCTCTCTCTCTCTCTCTCTCATTTTTTTTTGCCTGTATTATGCAACATCTCTCCTCTTTGTTTCTCTCTTTTAGTTTTTTTTTTATTTACCTGTGGTGTGTCAACACCTCTCCCTGTGTCGTAATACGCACCCACTCTCCAATCCTTTCACCTCAGCCAAGATCAACTCTCGCTGTACAAAACGCAGAGAGAAGTTCATACCGTTTTACATAAGATAAGAAATACCTATAATTCTAACCCCCTGAGCTTCCTTTGAGTATTATGATTTACTTAGTTATTTTTTATCCCTTCAATTACTCATTAAAGCTTCGACACGCGCCTCAGAAGAGTTTCTCGCCCCTTTTGTCGAAATAAAATCTGGGTTACTGATTTTTAAATATTCGGTTGGTCATACGCCAAGTGCTTCATATACCTGGCCAGTTAAAATATGCAATGTATAGAAAATGTAATAAAGAGTCATCAGGAAGTCCTCGAAGTTTTAAGCAGGAGAAAGGAGTCCTTAAACCTGAACCACTCATTCCAAGAGAAAATCCAGTGAGGATGGCCCCAGCAGACCAGCTATTTCAGATTGTTCAGAATAAACGGAAATCTAAATAAACGCCTGAGTGAATGCCCAGAATTCCTATGACGAAGAAGTACAAACAGTCAGACTGTATCAAAACAAATTAAGGAAAACGCTGGAAAAGATATTAAAGGAGACAAACTTCACCAGGATATAAAATTAAGTGCAAATGAAAAAACCACACTGGTAATGAGTGACTTTATCCTAAGAGATGAAGGTTCTGCTTTTGCCTGAAATAAAAAAGGGAAGAAAAAAATAGTGATGACTGTACCTGAGAATCAGACATACATAATCGCCAAAGATTTCGAAAGTATACCATTCAGCAGTGAAATATGTTTTGTTGTGTATGTAGTAATGATCAACAAAACGGAGGAAATGTTGCCACCAACGAAATCAGAAAAAATAAAATAAAAATAAATAAATAAATAAATAAATATATATATATATATGTATATATATATATATATATATATATATATATATATATGTATATATATATATATATATATATATATATATATATATATATATACATATATATATATATATATATATATATATATATATATATATATATATATATTTGTAAAGCAAAACTAAATGGAGTAAATGTGTAGTAAATGGTATACTACCTAAATTAAGTTCCAACCCTTGTTATAAAAATATATTATAAACTAATGGAGCTCTTAAAGAAATGTGTAAAAGAACATTATGTTCAATGATACTGGGATAGATGTGTGGTCAAACCAAGTCTCTTCCGGCAAGATGGCATCCATGAATGCAACAAACAATAACTGATTTGAGTAAACTATTGAATGCAGTAGTGTACAAAATTCCCTAAAACTTTAGGTGACACTAATGCTTCACCTCATCCTCCCCAAAGCCAATAATGATCCAGCACGCAGATACCCAGATCCCCTAAGTATACAGTCTAGAGGTTGCCAATGGACGAAGGTCTGCGCTGTTCAGATGAAAAGACTAAGTTAACGAGTTTCAAAGTGGTTTTAGAGTGGTAGCCAACCCTCACGCAACAAACACCCAATACACGTCATGCTCTCTCTCTCTCTCTCTCTCTCTCTCTCTCTCTCTCTCTCTCTCTCTCTCTCAGATATTTTTTTCCTATATTGCAATTAGCATTTATAATAGTACATGAAATTTTTTGAGAAAATCTGTAAAGTGTCGTAAAATATTTTAACCCCTGCATATCGATTCGCTACTCATGTCAAGTACTCAGAATTATTCATGTGATGTTTTTTTCTTTCAGTGTCTATTTCTAATAATGTTGTACCCCTACATATATTATATGCAAGTTTATTTTTTGTTCATACGATATCTTTTTTTGGGTTCAGTTGAGCCTGCGCAAAGGAGAGAAATAAACATTTATCCAACGTCAGACCTCACTCCCGCCAATCCAATCCCCTAACATCTCTCTCTCTCTCTCTCTCTCTCTCTCTCTCTCTCTCTCATTTTATTTTTTTTCCTGTATTATGCAACATCTCTCCTCTTTGTTTCTCTCTTTTAGTTTTTTTTTATTTACCTGTGGTGTGTCAACACCTCTCCCTGTGTCGTAATACGCACCCACTCTCCAATCCTTTCACCTCAGCCAAGATCAACTCTCGCTGTGCAAAACGCAGAGAAGTTCAATCCGTTTTACGAAAGATAAGAAATACCTATAATTCTAACCCCCTCATCTTCCTTTGAGTATTATGGTTTACTTAGTTATTTTTTGTCCCTTCAGTTACTCATTCAAGGTTCGACATGCGCCCCAGAAAAGTTTCTCGCCCCTTTTGTCGAAATAAACTCTGCGTTACTGATTTTTAAATATTCGGTCGGTCATACGCCAAGTGCTTCATATACCTGACCAGTTAAAATATTCAATGTATAGAAAATGTAATAAAAAGTCATCAGCAAGTCCTCAAAATTTTAAGCAGGACAAAGGAGTCCTTAAAGCTGAACCACTCATTCCAAGAGAAAATCCAGTGAGGATGGCCCAATCAGACCACCTATTTCAGATTGTTGAGAATACACGGAAATTTAAATAAACGCCTGAGAAAATGCCCAGAATTCCTATGACGAAGATTTCAAACATTCAGACTGTATCAAAACAAATTAAGGAAAACGCTGGAAAAGATAATAAAGGAGACAAACTTCACCAGGATGTAAAATTCAGTGCAAAGGAAATAACCACACTGGTGATGAGTGACTTTACCCTAAGAGATGAAGGTTCTGCTTTTGCCTGAAATAACAAAGGGAAGAAAAAAATAGTGTTGACTGTACCTGAGAATCAGACATACATAATCGCCAAAGATATCGAAAGTATACTATTCAGCAGTGAAACATGTTTTGTTGTGTATGTAGTAATGATCCCCAAAACGGAGAAAATGTTGCCACCAACGAAATCAGAAAAAATAAAATAAAAATAAATCAATAAATATATATATATATCTATATATATATATATATATATATATATATATATATATATATTTATTTATTTATTTATATATAAAGCAAAACTAAATGGAGTAAATGTGTAGTAAATGGTATACTACCTAAATTACGTTCCAACCATTGTTTTAAAAATATATTATAAACTAATGGAGCTCTTAAAGAAATGTGTAAAAGAACATTATGTTCAATGATACTGGGATAGATGTGTGGTCAAACCAAGTCTCTTCCGGCAAGATGGCATCCATGAATGCAACAAACAATAACTGATTGGAGTAAACTATTGAATGCAGTAGTGTACAAAATTCACCAAGACTTGAGGTGACACTAATGCTTCTCCTCATCCTCCCCAAAGCCAATAATGATCCAGCACGCAGATACCTAGATCTCCTCAGTATACAGTCTACAGGTTGCCAAAGGACGAAGGTCTGCGCTGTTCAGATGAAAAGACTAAGTTAATGAGTTTCAAAGTGGTTTTAAAGTGGTAGCCAACCCTCACGCCACAAACACCCAATATACGTTATGCTCTCTCTCTCTCTCTCTCTCTCTCTCTCTCTCTCAGATATTTTTTTTTTCCTATACTGCAATTAGCATTTATAACAGTACATAAAATTTTTTGCGAAAATCTGTAAATTGTTATAAAATCTTTTAATCCCTGCATATCGATTCGCTACTCATGTCAAGTACTCAGACCTATTCATGTGATGTTTTTTTCTTTCAGCCTGCTTTTCTAATATAGCTGTTAGTTATATACATATTATGCAAGTTTATTTTTTAGTCTTACGATATCTTTTTCTGGATTCAGTTGAACCTGTGCACAGGGGAGAAATGAACACTTATCCAACGGAAGACCTCACTCCTGCCACCCCAATCCACTAATCCCCTAACATCTCTTTCTCTCTCTCTCTCTCTCTCTCTCTCTCTCTCTCTCTCTTTCATTGTTTTTTTGCATGTATTATGTAACATCTCTCCTCTTTGTTTCTCTCTTTTAGTTTTTTTTTATTTACCTGTGGTGTGTCAACACCTCTCCCTGTGTCGTAATACGCACCCACTCTCCAATCCTTTCACCTCAGCCAAGATCAACTCTCGCTGTACAAAACGCAGAGAGAAGTTCATACCGTTTTACATAAGATAAGAAATACCTATAATTCTAACCCCCTCATCTTCCTTTAAGTATTATGATTTACTTAGTTATTTTTTGTCCCTTCAATTACTCATTAAAGCTTCGACATGCGTCTCAGAAGAGTTTCTCGCCCCTTTTGTCGAAATAAACTCTGGGTTACTGATTTTTAAATATTCGGTCGGTCATACGCCAAGTGCTTCATATACCTGACCAGTTAAAATATTCAATGTATAGAAAATGTAATAAAGAGTCATCAGCAAGTCCTCGAAGTTTTAAGCAGGAGAAAGGAGTCCTTAAAGCTGAACCACTCATTCCAAGAGAAAATCCAGTGAGGATGGCCCCAGCAGACCAGCTATTTCAGATTGTTCAGAATAAACGGAAATCTAAATAAACGCCTGAGAAAATACCCAGAATTCCTATGACGAAGAAGTACAAACAGTCAGACTGTATCAAAACAAATTAAGGAAAGCGCTGGAAAAGATATTAAAGGAGACAAACTTCACCATGATATAAAATTCAGTGCAAATGAAAGAAGCACACTGGTGATGAGTGACTTTATCCTAAGAGATGAAGGTTCTGCTTTTGCCTGAAATAACAAAGGGAAGAAAAAAATAGTGATGACTGTACCTGAGAATCAGACATAATAATCGCCAAAGATATCGAAAGTATACCATTCAGCAGTGAAACATGTTTTGTTGTGTATGTAGTAATGATCCCCAAAACGGAGGAAATTTTGACAACAACTAAATAAGAAAAAATAAAATAAACATATATAAATATATATATATATATATATATATATATATATATATATATATATATATTTATATATATATGTATATGCATTTGTATATCTATTTTTATCTATATATATATCTATATATATCTATATATATATATATATATATATATATATATATATATATATATATATATATATATATTAAAGGAAAACTAAATGAGGTAATGTGTATTAAATGGTATACTACCTTAATTACGTTGCAACCCTTGTTATAAAAATATATAATAAACTAATGGAGCTCTTAAAGAAATGTGTAAAAGAACATTATGTTCAATGATACTGGGATAGATGTGTGGTCAAACCAAGTCTCTTCCGGCAAGATGGCATCCATGAATGCAACAAACAATAACTGATTGGAGTAAACTATTGAATGCAGTAGTGTACAAAATTCACCAAGACTTGAGGTGACACTAATGCTTCACCTCATCCTCCCCAAAGCCAATAATGATCCAGCACGCAGATACCCAGATCCCCTCAGTATACAGTCTACAGGTTGCCAAAGGACGAAGGTCTGCGCTGTTCAGATGAAAAGACTAAGTTAACGAGTTTCAAAGTGGTTTTAGAGTGGTAGCCAACCCTCACGCCACAAACACCCAATACACGTCATGCTCTCTCTCTCTCTCTCTCTCTCTCTCTCTCTCTCTCTCTCTCTCTCTCTCAGATATTTTTTTCCTATATTGCAATTAGCATTTATAATAGTACATGAAATTTTTTGAGAAAATCTGTAAAGTGTTGTAAAATATTTTAACCCCTGCATATCGATTCGCTACTCATGTCAAGTACTCAGAATTATTCATGTGATGTTTTTTTCTTTCAGTTTCTTTTTCTAATAATGTTGTACCCCTACATATATACATATTATGCAAGTTTATTTTTTGATCAAACGGTATCTTTTTCTGGATTCAGTTGAGCCTGAGCAAAAGTAATAAATTAACACTTATCCAACGGCAGACCTCACTCCTGCCACCCCAATCCACTAATCCCCTAACATCTCTCTTTCTCTCTCTTTCTCTCTCTCTCTCTCTCTCTCTCTCTCTCTCTCTCTCTCTCTCTCATTTTTTTTGCCAGTATTATGCAACATCTCTCCTCTTTGTTTCTCTGTTTTAGTTTTTTTTTTTATTTACCTGTGGTGTGTCAACACCTCTCCCTGTGTCGTAATACGCACCCACTCTCCAATCCTTTCACCTCAGCCCAGATCAACTCTAGCTGTACAAAACGCAGAGAAGTTCAAACCGTTTTACGTAAGATAAGAAATACCTATAATTCTAACCCCCTCATCTTCCTTTGAGTATTATGATTTACTTAGTTATTTTTTGTCCCTTCAGTTACTCATTAAAGGTTCGACATGCGCCCCAGAAGAGTTTCTCGCGCCTTTGGTCGAAATAAACTCTGGGTTACTGATTTTTAAATATTCGGTCGGTCATACGCCAAGTGCTTCATATACCTGACCAGTTAAAATATTCAATGTATAGAAAATGTAATAAAGAGTCATCAGCAAGTCCTCGATGTTTTAAGCAGGAGAAAGGAGTCCTTAAAGCTGAACCACTCATTCCAAGAGAAAATCCAGTGAGGATGGCCCCATCAGACCAGCTATTTCAGATTGTTGAGAATACACGGAAATCTAAATAAACGCCTGAGAAAATGCCCAGAATTCCTATGACGAAGATTTCAAACATTCAGACTGTATCAAAACAAATTAAGGAAAACGCTGGAAAAGATAATAAAGGAGACAAACTTCACCAGGATATAAAATTCAGTGCAAAGGAAATAACCACACTGGTGATGAGTGACTTTACCCTAAGAGATGAAGGTTCTGCTTTTGCCTGAAATAACAAAGGGAAGAAAAAAATAGTGATGACTGTACCTGAGAATCAGACATACATAATCGCCAAAGATATCGAAAGTATACCATTCAGCAGTGAAACATGTTTTGTTGTGTATGTAGTAATGATCCCCAAAACGGAGGAAATGTTGCCACCAACGAAATCAGAAAAAATAAAATAAAAATAAATATATATATATATATATATATATATATATATATATATATATATATATATATATATATATATATATATATATAAAACAAAACTAAATGGAGTAAATGTGTAGTAAATGGTATACTACCTAAATTACGTTCCAACCCTTGTTATAAAAATATATTATAAACTAATGGAGCTCTTAAAGAAATGTGTAAAAGAACATTATGTTCAATGATACTGGGATAGATGTGTGGTCAAACCAAGTCTCTTCCGGCAAGATGGCATCCATGAATGCAACAAACAATAACTGATTGGAGTAAACTATTGAATGCAGTAGTGTACAAAATTCCCCAAGACTTGAGGTGACACTAATGCTTCACCTCATCCTCCCCAAAGCCAATAATGATCCAGCACGCAGATACCCAGATCCCCTAAGTATACAGTCTAGAGGTTGCCAAAGGACGAAGGTCTGCGCTGTTCAGATGAAAAGACTAAGTTAACGAGTTTCAAAGTGGTTTTAGAGTGGTAGCCAACCCTCACGCCACAAACACCCAATACACGTCATGCTCTCTCTCTCTCTCTCTCTCTCTCTCTCTCTCTCTCTCTCTCTCTCTCTCTCTCTCTCTCTCTCTCAGATATTTTTTTCCTATATTGCAATTAGCATTTATAATAGTACATGAATTTTTTTGAGAAAATCTGTAAAGTGTTGTAAAATATTTTAACCCCTGCATATCGATTCGCTACTCATGTCAAGTACTCAGAATTATTCATGTGATGTTTTTTTCTTTCAGTCTGTTTTTCTAATAATGTTGTACCCCTACATATATTATATGCAAGTTTATTTTTTGATCATACGATATCTTTTTCTGGATTCATTTGAGAATGTGCAAAAGGAAGAAATAAACATTTATCCAACGGCAGACCTCACTCCCGCCACCCCAATCCCCTAACATCTCTCTCTCTCTCTCTCTCTTTTTTACCTGTATTATGCAACATCTCTCCTCTTTGTTTCTCTCTTTTAGTTTTTTTTTTATTTACTTGTGGTGTGTCAACACCTCTCCCTGTGTCGTAATACGCACCCACTCTCCAATCCTTTCACCTCAGACAAGATCAACTCTCGTTGTACAAAACGCAGAGAGATGTTCATACCGTTTTACATAAGATAAGAAATACCTATAATTCTAACCCCCTCATCTTCCTTTGAGTATTATGGTTACTTAGTTATTTTTTGTCCCTTCAATTACTCATTAAAGCTTCGACATGCGCCCTAGAAGAGTTTCTTGCCCCTTTTATGGAAATAAACTCTGGGTTACTGGTTTTTAAATATTCGGTCGGTCATACGCCAAGTGCTTCATACACCTGACGATTTAAAATATTCAGTGTATAGAAAATGTAATAAAGAGTCATCAGCAAGTCCTCGAAGTTTTAAGCAGGAGAAAGGAGTCCTTAAAGCTGAACCACTCATTCCAAAAGAAAATCCAGTGAGGATGGCCCCAGCAGACCAGCTATTTCAGATTGTTCAGAATAAACGGAAATCTAAATAAACACCTGAGAAAATGCCCAGAATTCCTATGACGAAGTACAAACAGTCAGACTGTATCAAAGCAAATTTAGGAAAACGCTGGAAAAGATATTAAAGCAGACAAACTTCACCAGGATATAAAATTCAGTGCAAAGGAAAGAACCACACTGGTGATGAGTGACTTTATCCTAAGAGATGAAGGTTCTGCTTTTGCCTCAAATAACAAAGGGAAGAAAAAAATAGTGATGACTGTACCTGAGAATCAGACATACATAATCGCCAAAGATATCGAAAGTATACCATTCACCAGAGAAACATGTTTTGTTGTGTATGTAGTAATGTTGCCCAAAACGAAGGAAATGTTGCCACCAACGAAATCAGAAAAAATAAAATAAAAATAAATAAAATATATATATATATATATTTATATATATATATATATATATATATATATATATATATATATATATATATATATATATATATATATATATATATATATATATATATATATATATATATATATATATATATAAAGCAAAACTAAATGGAGTAAATGTGTAGTAAATGGTATACTACATAAATTACGTTCCAACCCTTGTTATAAAAATATATTATAAACTAATGGAGCTCTTAAAGAAATGTGTAAAAGAACATTATGTTCAATGATACTGGGATAGATGTGTGGTCAAACCAAGTCTCTTCCGGCAAGATGGCATCCATGAATGCAACAAACAATAACTGATTGGAGTAAACTATTGAATGCAGTAGTGTACAAAATTCACCAAGACTTGAGGTGACACTAATGCTTCACCTCATCCTCCCCAAAGCCAATAATGATCCAGCACGCAGATACCCAGATCTCCTCAGTATACAGTCTACAGGTTGCCAAAGGACGAAGGTCTGCGCTGTTCAAATGAAAAGACTAAGTTAACGAGTTTCAAAGTGGTTTTAGAGTGGTAGCCAACCCTCACGCCACAAACACCCAATACACGTTACACTCTCTCTCTCTCTCTCTCTCTCTCTCTCTCTCAGATATTTTTTTTCCTATACTGCAATTAGCATTTATAACAGTACATGAAATTTTTGTGAAAATCTGTAAATTGTTATAAAATCTTTTAACCCGGCATACCGATTCGCTACCCATGTCAAGTACTCAGACCTATTCATGTGATGTTTTTTTCTTTCAGCCTGCTTTTCTAATATAGCTGTTAGTTATATACATATTATGCAAGTTTATTTTTTGGTCTTATGATATCTTTTTCTGGATTCAGTTGAACCTGTGCAAAGGGGAGAAATGAACACTTATCCAACGGCAGACCTCACTCCTGCCACCCCAATCCACTAATCCTCGAACATCTCTCTTTCTCTCTCTCTCTCTCTCTCTCTCTCTCTCTCTCTCTCTCTCTCTCTCTCTCTCTCATTTTTTTTGCCTGTATTATGCAACATCTCTCCTCTTTGTTTCTCTCTTTTAATTTTTTTTTTATTTACCTGTAGTGTGTCAACACCTCTCCCTGTGTCGTAATACGCACCCACTCTCCAATCCTTTCACCTCAGCCAAGATCAACTCTCGCTGTACAAAACGCAGAGAGAAGTTCATACTGTTTTACATAAGATAAGGAATACCTTTAAATTTTAACCCCCTCATCTTCCTTTAAGTATTATCATTTACTTAGTTATTTTTTGTCCCTTCAATGACTCATTAATGCTTCGACATGCGCCTCAGAAGAGTTTCTCGCCCCTTTTGTCGAAATAAACTCTGGGTTACTGATTTTTAAATATTCGGTCTGTCATACGCCAAGTGCTTCATATACCTGACCAGATAAAATATTCAATGTATAGAAAATGTAATAAAGAGTCATCAGCAAGTCCTCGAAGTTTTAAGCAGGATAAAGAAGTCCTTAAAGCTGAACCACTCATTCGAAGAGAAAATCCAGTGAGGATGGCCCCAGCAGACCAGCTATTTCAGATTATTCAGAATAAACGGAAATCTAAATAAACGCCTGACAAAATGCCCAGAATTCCTATGACGAAGAAATACAAACAGTCAGACTGTATCAAAACAAATTAAGGAAAACGCTGGAAAAGATATTAAAGGAGACAAACTTCACCAGGATATAAAATTCAGTGCAAAGGAAAGAACCACACTGGTAATGAATGACATTATCCTAAGAGATGAAGGTTCTGCTTTTGCCTGAAATAACAAAGGGAAGAAAAAAATAGTGATGACTGTACCTGAGAATCAGACATACATAATCGCCAAAGATATCGAAAGTATACCATTCAGCAGTGAAACATGTTTTGTTGTGTATGTAGTAATGATCCCCAAAACGGAGGAAATGTTGCCACCAACGAAATCAGAAAAAATCAAATAAAAATAAATATATATATATATATATATATATTTAAAGCAAAGCTAAATGGAGTAAATGTGTAGTAAATGGTATACTGCCTAAATTACGTTCCAACCCTTGTTATAAAAATATATTATAAACTAATGGAGCTCTTAAAGAAATGTGTAAAAGAACATTATGTTCAATGATACTGGGATAGATTTGTGGTCAAACCAAGTCTCTTTCGGCAAGATGGCATTCCTGAATGCAACAAACAATAACTGATTGGAGTAAACTATTGAATGCAGTAGTGAACAAAATTCCCCAAGACTTGAGGTGACACTAATACTTCACCTCATCCTCCCCAAAGCCAATAATGATCCAGCACGCAGATACCCAGATCCCCTAGGTATACAGTCTAGAGGTTGCCAAAGGACGAAGGTATGCGCTGTTCAGCTGAAAAGACTAAGTTAAAGAGTTTCAAAGTGGTTTTAGAGTGGTAGCAAACCCTCACGCCACAAACACCCAATACACGTTATGCTCTCTCTCTCTCTCTCTCTCTCTCTCTCTCTCACTCTTTCTCTCAGATATTTTTTTCCTATATTGCAATTAGCATGTATAATAGTACATGATTTTTTTTGAGAAAATCTGTAAAGTGTTGTAAAATGTTTTAACCCCTTCATATCGATTCGCTACTCATGTCAAGTACTCAGATTTATTCATGTGATGTTTTTTTCTTTCAGTCTTTTTCTAATAATGTTGTACCAGTACATATATTATATGCAAGTTTATTTTTTGATCATACGATATCTTTTTCTGGATTCAGTTGAGCTGTGCAAAAGAGAGAAATAAACATTTATCCAACGGCAGACCTCACTCCCCCCACCCCAATCCACTAACATCTCTCTCTCTCTCTCTCTCTCTCTCTCTCTCTCTCTCTCTCTCTCTTATTTTATTTTTTTGCCAGTATTATGCAACATCTCTCCTCTTTGTTTCTCTCTTTTAGTTTTTTTTTTATTTACCTGTGGTGTGTCAACACCTCTCCCTGTGTCGTAATACGCACCCACTCTCCAATCCTTTCACCTCAGCCAAGATCAACTCTCGCTGTACAAAACGCAGAGAGAAGTTCATACCGTTTTACATAAGATAAGAAATACCTATAATTCTAACCCCCTCATCTTCCTTTGAGTATTATGGTTTACTTAGTTATTTTTTGTCCCTTCAATTACTCATTAAAGCTTCGACATGCGCCCCAGAAGAGTTTCTCGCCCCTTTTGTCGAAATAAACTCTGGGTTACTGGTTTTTAAATATTCGGTCGGTCATACGCCAAGTGCTTCATACACCTGACCATTTAAAATATTCAGTGTATAGAAAATGTAATAAAGAGTCATCAGCAAGTCCTCGAAGTTTTAAGCAGGAGAACCACTGATTCCAAAAGAAAATCCAGTGAGGATGGCCCCAGAAGACCAGCTATTTCAGATTGTTCAGAATAAACGGAAATCTAAATAAACGCCTGAGAAAATGCCCAGAATTCCTATGACGAAGTACAAACAGTCAGACTGTATCAAAGCAAATTAAGGAAAACGCTGGAAAAGATATTAAAGCAGACAAACTTCACCAGGATATAAAATTCAGTGCAAAGGAAAGAACCACACTGGTGATGAGTGACTTTATCCTAAGAGATGAAGGTTCTGCTTTTGCCTCAAATAACAAAGGGAAGAAAAAAATAGTGATGACTGTACCTGAGAATCAGACATACATAATCGCCAAAGATATCGAAAGTATACCATTCACCAGAGAAACATGTTTTGTTGTGTATGTAGTAATGATGCCCAAAACGGAGGAAATGTTGCCACCAACGAAATCAGAAAATATAAAATAAAAATAAATATATATATATATATATATATATATATATATATATATATATATATATACAGTATATATATATATATATATATAAAGCAAAACTAAAATGGAGTAAATGTGTAGTAAATGGTATACTACCTAAAATTATTGTTCCAACCCTTGTTATAAAAATATATTATAAAACTAATGGAGCTCTTAAA